>NC_051181.1:108595832-108683996 GCF_013339695.2 Rhipicephalus sanguineus
GGCATCGTGCCTTTGTTTGTGTTCATTGCTGAAATTTGGTGGTATCTGTTCTTGACGCATTCCAAATGGCTGTTGTGCCCTTGGCGGCTGGACGGTTGGTAGTGGCTGGTCTGGGTGTGTGTTGTCGACTTGGATTTCAGTCGATGACAGCAGCCATGATTAGGCT
Organism: Rhipicephalus sanguineus; assembly: GCF_013339695.2. NCBI lineage: Eukaryota > Metazoa > Arthropoda > Arachnida > Ixodida > Ixodidae > Rhipicephalus > Rhipicephalus sanguineus. The sequence goes on from NC_051181.1 coordinate 108,595,999, forward strand.
TCAAGCCATCCATACTAAAGATGACATCTCTCGAGCAAGCTGTAGCACTACGAAGCTTGCAGGATAAATGCGGTGTTAACAGAGACTCTTGCTGTGCAGATTCCTGCTGGCGTTACTAGTGACCTCCAGCTGTCGAGATTTCGGGGCCTTCCGAGGCGGTCTTGACTTTCTTCAACTTCGTGGCGAACGGTCCACTGATGACAGAATAGTCGGCTCCGGTGGCGACGAGAGCTGTGACGGTGTGCCGTCGATAAGACGTCGAGGTCGCTCGTTCGTCGTCTTGCGTTGCGGTTAGGTCGTGGGGTGGATCACGGCTTCGTGGGGTTTGTCCCGCTCTTTCGACGTTGCGTCGTCAGGTTTTCTTCAGCCACGAAGTTTCGTCTTGAGGGCTCCGTTTGGTTTGCGTCGTGTTCTCGGGATATCGTCGCGGCGTTGTCGTCGGCGGCGGAGGATCTTCGGTAGTTCGTCGTACAGCAACCGCACCTCCATCGGTTGCTGCCCTTAGTTTTCGGATACGGCTATGTACCGGCCCCGGCTTGGGCCAGTGTATGGGCGGCGTTGGGGAGAGACGTGGCGGCCTGGCGACGGCGATCGGGAAGGTCCACGGGGTGTCCATTGCGCTCCTGCGAGCTGGTCGGCGATGTCGTGTGATCGTTCACCCGCTGTGGATGCGGCGCGTCGATGGCGAACCCACGCAGTCCCATCTGCCGGCACTGGCCAGCGGCGGTAAGTGTGGCCAGCTACTCCGCAATGGTAGCAGAGTGGGCGGTGGTCGGGGGCGCGCCAAACGTCGGTCTTCTTCGGCGCGTATCGCTCGCCGGCTGGAGGGCGGTATGAAGTCGGTGGCGGTGGTGGTGGTGCCTGGCGGCGGACTGCTGGGGCGGCGCAGCTCTGAAGGTGGGCGAGGAGGGGGGGCGTTTCGTCGGGCTGCAGCAGCATAGCTCACTACTTGCGCTCGGCTACGCTGACTCGGGGGTGCCCCGACTGCTGGATTTGCTCTCGGACGATGCCAGCGTTTGAGGCAACTTCAGGCTGTGGTGAGGGTAACAGCTGCGCAGTTCTTCCCACACGACGCTTGGATCTTTTCGCGCAGGTCGTCGGATCCGACGGCATTGTACAGCTGTCTTGATCGATCGGTGATTATACTGGCGGTTGCACATTTCCAGCGTCTTCTCAATTGTCGTCGCCTTTGAGACGAATTTTTGGACTGTCGAGGGTGGGTTCCGCATCAGCCCAGCGAAGAGCTCTTGCTTTACCCCTCGCATGAGGAAGCGGACTTTCTCGTCCTCGGGCATGGCTGGGTCAGCGTGGCGGTACAGTCGGGTAATTTCCTCTGCAAAGATGGCCACACTTTCATTTGGAAGTTGAACCCGTGTCTCTAGCAAGACTGTGGCCCTTTCCTTTCGGACGACGCTTGCGAACGTCTCCAGGAAGGCGCTGCGAAAGACGTCCCAAGATCGAAGAATGGACTCCTGATAGTCGAGCCAGGTCGTTGCTACGTCTCCAAGATAAAACTAAACGTGGCGCAACTTGTCCTCGGAGGCCCAGTTGTTGAATGTTGAGACCCTTTCGAATGTCTCGAGCCAGGTTTCGGGGTCATCGCTTGGCGATCCATGGAAGGTCGGTGGCTCTCTGGGTGGTTGCATCACGACAGCTGCAGGGGACACTACGGATGTTATCGGCCTGTTGTCTTCACGCGCTGTTGGCTCTTGTTGTCGGTAGGAGTCCAAATTGAGCGGGTAGTCCTTCAGTCTACGGTTGTCGACTGTCCCTGATGGTGTCGGTGTCTTCTCACGAACGGGGCTGGGCCCACGGCTTGACAGGGGCGTCCGGAACATGAACGTACCCAGCACCGCACCAGATGTCGAGTGGTCATGACGTCGACGAGAGACAGCAGTCGGCGTGTTCAAGATGAAACTTTATTTGGCCGAACTTGCGGCCGGGAAATGAAAACTCGAACTGCAGCAATACACGCTGTACACTGACAGCGGCGAACAAGGCATCGGCCGTCGATGAAAATGATGATCGCTTGGACGAGCCGTCTCTTTATACATCATACATCGAACTTTCCAGCCTTATTACTGGTGGTCGTGCAAGGTCTGGAATAATCTGTAGACGATTGTGTTGCGCGCTATGTTAACAAAATGATCTACTACAATCGCAAGCTTCTCGAACACTGCGGCGCGGTCAGCGTCGAGCGTTGCTAACCGTCCTTGCGGGTCAAACCCAATCAACATCAAAACAAAAAAAAGAAGTGGCCATGGCAGTATCGTCACCGTGTGTGCATCTCCTCATCCGAAATCTTTGTCAATGCGTAAACAGCTTGCTATGATGCCTGTGGTGGCTGTTATTTACCTGAGTATATTAACGCAATTTATTCGAATTCGCTTCTATATTCTACGTGTTCCCACTACTGAATTGATCTGTCCACAAGTGGGACGCTGGCACGCCTGACCTACACCACGCACAACGCGATCACGTGAGCTGGGTCATAAGTGCAATTGAGTACTCCAAACCCTCACCATGAGGAGTAAAATATAAGGGGCGCAAATGGCTATCGCATTAACCATAGCACAAACACAAGCGGACGTTATCATCAGTGTTCGTAGACGGCGATACGGAGCTTCGCAAACCACCGATCTCCCCATAAGCACTACAAATGCTAAAACTCAGTAATAATCAAGCAAAAAGTGTCCATCTGATACGGGCACCGCTCACACACTGTCAGACGGTAGTAATGAGGCGGCGCACCGCATGGATCGAGAGCTTACAGACCGAGCATCGGTTAGTTCCGCCTCAGGGGATACTGACGAGTGGAGCGGGAAGATAGAATGACTAATTCACGAAGGTACAGAACACCATAGTTTGCAGAGGCGTACATTCCCACCGCCTCACCCGCAATTAAGCAAGAAACAGTCTGTCGAATTGCGGCAGTTAGAAACCCGATCCTACTCTAGTCCGGCTGTCATGCACATAATACACCCAGATTTATACAGGACAGACAAGTGCAGAAATGGCGGCTCTAGAGCCACCTTAGAGCATATACTATGGGGATGTCCAGGTATAATAAACAATGGTCGTGATGTAGCCTTAAAGAGCCACGCCCCCCGCGCGCTGGGAGTATGCGTTGGTCAACACGGATCTAGAGCACAACTCTGGGCGTTCCAGCGAGTCGAGGAAGCCACGGGCAAGGGCCCGCAAACGGGCCCTCCCCAAGGGGCGCCCTCCCCCCCCCCCCCCCCCTAGCCTTTATGATACATGGTGCTTCACCGAAAAAGAAATAATGAAAATAGGCGTTTTTCACAATAGTCAAGGCTTTCATCAAGTGCCCCCCCCCCCCCCCCCCGAAAAAAATCCTGGCTACGGGTCTGGCCAGCAACCCTTGGCCGAGCCTAGGCGGGATTACAGGCCCATCCCACCGATTCGCAGGGCACTCAATAAAGTTATTTGAACTGATGACCACAACAAGGAAAGCGTTTTTTTTTTACCCACGTAAGTGATTGTTTCGCGCAGTGCATCAGAAATTTCACTATAAACCATCTAGCTTGTATATACTAACTTTGCTAAATACGCTTCTGAGTTTCGGGGATGTCCTCCCGTACGAGGTCACAACCGATAATGGCGGCGCGTGGGAGCAGCTCTTTAATCCCCGCGGCAATTCTTGTCTGAGTTGCAGAAGACGGTTTCTAGTTGCAGTTTTACCGTGAACAATCATTCCACCGCTTATACCCTTGAGGCCGATGCCGCAGCCGAGGGTTCAATGGATGCTGATGTTGGGTACAGTGTTGTCGTTCTTGTGGTAGCTTATAAAGCTCAGCAAGAAAACAAGTACTTCCCTTAATATCTTGAGCGACAAATTATTTGAATATTTAGATTATAAATTGGATCTTGCACGACAGTGGGCTGCTGTAATGAGTAAGCTATATATTGTAAAGGAAATACTGTAATAATTGTTGGGGTTTCACGTCCCAAAAGCACGATATGAGTACGAGGGATGCCATAGTGGAGGGCTGCGGTAAATTTCGGCTGTCTGCGGTTCATTATGTACCTCTAAATCTAAGTACACGGGCCTCTAGCATTTTGCCTCAGTCGAAATGCGGCCTTCATGGCGGCATTCGAACCCAAGACGTTCGTGCAATGGTCGAGCGCTATAACTACCGTCCTCCTCGGCGGGTTAGTTTTGGAAAATCTCTGCGCGTTGAACAACCGGGTGCCCACACAAATATCCAAAACAAGCGTTTAAATTATACAGCAATTCGTGTTCATTTCAGAGACCGCTGTACCCTTTTTGACAGCTGTTATAATGCTCCCGTTCCTCAAAGATTTGCGAAGAACGGAAAGCTTTATCTATTGCCATGAAACGCTCGTCATATCGTTGAAAGAGCTAGCCGTGTGATAAGCAAGCATCTCTTCACCTCAATGAGAGAGTTAAAATGCATAATGCGTTCAAGATGGCTTTCCATGTAGATGAACATTGAGCCGAGGGCGTTGCGAACATTTCTGGACGCCTTCATCGCGATCCAAATACTTTGTATGCACGAAAAACTTGCTTTTCTGCGCAGTAGGCACAGCGAAAAGAAAGAACAAGCGTTCCACACAAGAAGATTTAACTCACCGTCGCACGATATATGTCTCAACCAATTCATCAATGCACGATTCATTAAATCATAATCATTTAGAAAACAAATAAATACAGTTACAGCCACTTTGCAGACCAAACATTGTGATCGTTAAAAATAGCCATGGAATGTAGCACAAGTGGTTATATGATTTGTCAAGGCCGAAATAAAGCCCTCTCATGTCACAAACGATTATATAGTGCCTTTCTAGTAGTTATCATTGTCTGACAATTAGACACGCGAATTATATCTGTCGTGACATCGCAATCGGCTATCTTTAGTTATTTTTCTGGTAAGGACAAGCGAAAGTACTTTAAGATAATTCTATCGAGCAGCCACCATTCGTTAATCAAGGAAGTTTTCGTTTCGAACGTGCGCGTCTGCAACTACATACTAAGTAACAACAAAGATATCTGGCACGACAGCAAGTGGCCCAACACGTACGGGTTCCGGGCAAGCTAAGCGAACTAATTCCTATATATTATGCTATAGGCGTAAATTCTGGAAGGCGCCAGGAGTTGCGCAATGATGTTTTTATTCCTTCTGGCCGTCCTCGACATTACCAGCCACCGTAATAAAAAGGCGCTGGCACAGCGCAGACCACGGTAAAGCTCACTGCGCCTTCCTGGAGCACTACTCACTTGCAAGCACAAAGAAAGCCACGATGAGAAACTGGTGCTCATATGGTCGTCGTTCTTCTGCGAAGGTAAGTGCCAGAGCGGCGAAGTCTGCTACGGCTGTCTTTTAGGAAGTGATCATCGATTTTCAGTTAGTTTTCGCACATCTGAAAAAAATATAAATAAAGAACAGTTCATTGCTTTCACAAATTAGCTCTTTGTAATATTACTGAAGACTTCATTCACAACAGATTAATAACATATGGTTTCCAAAGCAAAGGAGAGAAGAAATAAATGCTGTTACGCAGCTGACATATGAGGATTTATTATGAGGCAGTGACGGTATGGACATTCGAGGTGGCACCGGTCGAACCCGAATGCTGATCGCGCGTATTGCACCAGGCACGAAAGCGTTTGTTCCTTTGTTTTCGCTAGAATTCTGTTATTATGTGCTGCGGAGAGATTGCTACGGAAGCATTGCAGTATATATGTGGACAACAAATAAATATTACCCAGCAATGAAACAGATAAAGTAATATTATAGATCCTTATATTGGTGCTATAAAAGATTCTTACACGAACAGCTGAACATAACATGTCTAAGGAAGACGCATCCAAACAAAGAGTTACGATAAGGAACCACAAAGAACTATTGCGTTAATTTCAGTGGTCGCGTAGGCCCCTGAGTCATGGGCAGAGGCGACCAGTGAAATCATGGACATAGGAAACCAGTGAAAACAATGAAGCCAAAATCAAGGACCATGACTTTGAACAGGTGGCTCCACAATGCTTCCACAATGCGCGATATCCGTCCATATGCTTCATTTTTTTTTTTTTTTGGAAAGGGAGACGTAGGGAGTCTTGGATAGGAATGAGCTGACTTACAAAAGTGAAACACCGCACTCGATCTGATCACTAATGATATCCCGATATTGTTCTCACATCACTTTAATGGATGAAATCCCGCGCAGTTCCCAAGGAATTACGAGTCGGTCTATCTAAACGCGCAACGAAAGCACGGGAAATTTTAGGGCAGGCCCTTTTGGCACGCCAGCGAACGCCATTTATAATTCAAAGATTGAATCAGAAGCAAGAATTGCGATAATGCACGTAAGCATTTTAGTTACGAATACATCGATTCAAGCACATTCGGCTGATTAACACGATTGCTTCTCAGAAGGGATAACAAAACGGAGACTAACAATAATCGCGCTTCAGTACCACTCATGTATAAGTGAAAGCCCAAGGAGTTCAGATGTCCCAGATATTAACCAATGTAGTCCGAGTCAGGAGGTCATGGCGTAGAAGCAACGCTTGTTGTCACATGTCGGTTTCATCAGACTCTGCTTTCAACGTTAGGCTGGTCGCATCGCTGTTACGAATGACACACTGACTGGGTTCCTCACGCCTGCGCTAGCTTATATGACCTTCGCCTGCGCTCGCTTATATAACACCAATATACATCATGCAAGTTCTAATACACGAATGTACAATAAAAATCAATGTTGTTGTGAATACACGGTCACTTTCGTGGTTACTGATTCCTGTGAGGGAGGGATGAACCATGAATTTTTATCGTCATGCTTTACTTACTTTTGTGAAAACATGGATCAGACAGGAGAGGTGGGGAAATGCTGGAACAAGAAGTTTTAATAATACTCATGAATCTAATTTAAGATGGCGAAAAATAATTCTGCATGGTTGCAAATACCATTTGCTACCACTACACCTTGTGTGAAGCTGGAGCCACTGTTTCTCGCCAATGGTCGTTTTCTGGACCTATAGGAGTCAGTCTCGGTCACCGAACTGGTAGTTGAACCTTCAGTCTCTGATCAATTAAAATGCGCTTCCATGTTATTCTCTCGGGCGCATCTATAGGCAGGTAGATTGGAAGGATGCCCCTAGTACACATCCAAGAAATACACTTTTATTGGCGAGCAAATCTATGCGAAAGCATTCACTCGCGTGACTGCTTCGGGATGCTTTCTGTGCCAAAAAGCATTTTTGTTGTTCGAAATCTAGCCGCTACTAAGTTCAAGATTTTTTTTTTTAGCTTGCCAAAGCTGAAGTGGTCACTTCAGTTATTCATCTTGGGCAAGTGACAAACCAAACTGTGTGTTTGACTTGTCACTGTTACTAAGTCCAAATGTTAGAATCCTGAAGCGAAAAATAAGCGGTAATACAGAAGCCCCTGTGAAATAGCTGACAAGATGGCCAACAGTCCGTTGTGTAAATGAACTTGGACCAAGACAAGCTGTTAAAAAATATCCCGGGCCAGCGTAGGGGTAGGCGTGGGTTGGTATGCTTTCTATTAATTCATCCAGAGCGAAGGGCAGCACGATCCCCGCTGTACCGCCGTAGTTTCCGCCTATGCGTATCAGTGCATTACAACGACTGCAGTGCCCTACCACTGTTTAATGAACGTTCACTAGTGTTTAAGATGGTGGATAAGGATACACGGGAGAGAGTCCAGGCTAATCTGATTCCAAAAAAAAAAAAGATGCCAACTGCGTGAGTGTGCCAACCGATTTCTCCTACCACTTATGATATCACCTATCTTAATGATGCTGACTTGCATGGTTATTATCGTTTTGCCTGTCTTCGTCTTTTTTAAATTAACTACACGTTTCTGAAATGAAAATCAGGCTCTAGTAGCCCACGTCCAGTCGTCATTCCAGTGCCTGTCATTTGAGAGCTCCGACCTCAGTGGTTGCGTTGAAGGGCTGTTTATGAACGTGTGTTAGGAAGTTGTGTTTGGAGATAAGGTTCATACTGTTGGCTTCCTTTGGCTGTATACTGCTTGTATATATTCATGGCAAAGATTGTTTTCGCAGTTGCACTAACGGAAGCGGCACGTCCTGCTCCCGCAAGAGGCGGCGGCGGCGGGAAGAAGCCGGTGCTTTGCAATGTAAGTATATTTTCCTGATATTATCACTCAAGTTCACACGATAAAGAAAGACAAAGTTAATAACGATTACATACGGATACCAGTTACTTGGAAATTGTAATGAATCTTTTAACGCGACAGCGCTAAAGAGGTCGTTTCGCAGAAATCCCGGTGTCGGTGTCGGCGCCGGCGTCCTTGGTTGTGAGCTAAATATCAGCGTTGTCCGTGAGCGAAAATTCGAAACCGATGCAAATGAATAATTAATAAAACAAGCTTATGACAGCTTCGCACTAGTGGTGTCAAGCCTGAAGGAAGAGCGGATGTAGGCGACCTTGCTTTCTCTGTTTCTTTTTTCTGTTCCTGTTCAGTGCGCCGCTCTTTTATACCGACGCTGACGTCATGGCTTTAGCTCCGCCTACGCATCTGTGCAGAGTGTGATTTTGAGAAGTAGCGGGCGGCTAGACGAAGTGCATGTGTGGCCACGCAGACCTGTGCCCTTGTGAAGGTAATGCCATGGGTTAGAAGGTATGCAGTGGCGGGAATTTTTCGCGCGCTTTTACGTGGTGCCATGTAGCAAAGACAGAGTTCTGGAAAGCTACTGAAGAGCCATCAATTTGCCCTGTACTATGTAGTGCGACGCTTACCTAAGCAAGGGTAAGCAGTTTCAAGAAATGTATTCGTCATTGATCGATTATCGATTACCTACCGATTGGCTTATACCAGCGGTCGGCTACCTTTTCAGGCGAAGGGCCAAGTTGGGATAACGCGCCGGGATAACTGTGTAGTTACGATGCTCGCTTTCGGATCGTGGCTACTAGGGTTCGAATGTTGCCTGGTGAAGAATTTTTTTTTTGCATAGAACATCTCTATTTCTCTTTCTTTCTATCTCTTTCTTTCTCTCTCGCTCTTTACTCCTTCTTTCAACCATCGAAGTTATTCCATCCCACGCCGGGCAAATCGGCGCACGTGTTCTGGAGCGAAGCAGAAGAGGAAGAAGAGTACGAACATAGCGCGTGTCGGTTCATGATGTGATAATTGTCTTTTGCAGGATTATAACCAACGGCTGCCAAAAACAGCCCCGCTGTTAAAACGGTCGGTTCGAGCGGGAATCGAACCCAGGACCTCCGCGTGGAGGTGTTCTACTACAAAGCCACGTCAGTGCTTGAAATTGTTAAAAAAAAAAACCTATAGGAATGTCATGTAGAGAGAGGAGCCTCCGTAACGCATGTAATATTGCGTGGCAGAAGCGTGGAATCGAACCAGGCGTCAAAACATGTGCGTTGCTTGGTTGGTTTAAAGGCCCACGAAATACAAAGCCCAGAGGCATAATTTATCATCAGAAACAGCAACAGCACCAAGAAAGAGTGCAGCTGCGCGGCTACGCGTGTTGCCTTACGGAAGTGCACTGGGTATTTCCCCAATTAGCAAAGGGTGGAATTATGCCGTAGTGGGCACTTCACAACTCTATTCGCAGTAGTCCTTCTAATAGTCTGAAACAGCCTATGTTACGCGCACAGACGCGTCTTCTCTGGACCCAAATAAAGTTTACATCATCATTATAGTGATTACTTTCCTTGCGGCACGTTGTTAATCGAGAACCAAGGCGAGGGTAGCGATTGAGAAGGCTATGCAAAGGGGCCCCATTAGGCTATCGCTTTCTACTCTTCAAAGCGAAACTCAAGCGTCCTCCAAGTTCTTTTTTTCTTTCTTTTTCGCCTGTTACTTGCATCAGATGGCGAAACGTCATGTTTTGGAATGAAACAATGTATTCTTTGGAAATGCGCAAGTTGTCAGCAGCCAGATACGACATTGTGAAGGTGCGAGAAATGTGACAGACTATTCAATAACCTAACATGGATTACAAGGGCAGTATTTATTGATACATAAACCTGGAAGCAGGATATTGGCCCCGTGCTGAGTTGTATTCGCGTAAATGAACTTTCACGTACTCAATACATTCCGAACGTTACCATGATAGCAGAAGTGGCTTCCGTGTTATTTCTAGAATTAGATTGAATAGATGTTGAAGATATGAGGTCTCCCTCACATCATACGCCTCGCCTGTCCGACAAATACGCTTGCAGCATCACCAGTGAAGACTATTCTAATCTCGCTATTGTTGGCCATCTGTTGACTTCCTGTAGAGCGTTGCCTTTGATTTTCCTCTTTCAAAACATACAGGTGCGCCTAGGAGTTAATTTCACTGTAAAAATGGTGCATAGTAAATTTAATACTAGGGTGAAATTGGCTGAAAGTCGAAGGGTTATCTATATGGCGTATGAATTTTTCATTGGATCTATTAAGTCAAGGGCTCTATCTGACATCAAGAAAAGAGTGAATCCTTGATCATGCATTCGGCTTTGTGTTACCCGTCGTGTTGTTAAATCTGCCAAAATGGCTCGAAGGTGACTTCGGAAGTAATTATATCAATTAAAAAAATAAAGAAGCAAATAAATAACATATTGTTCTTCATTTCTTACAGGGTAAAAGATGTAAACCGAACGAGTATTGCCAAGAAGGTCTATTTGCACCCACGCAATGTGAGTACTTCGCACGTGCAGTCACTTTGTTTCCTTTGTTGAAAGCAGTAGTGCTATGTTTTATGATAATAATCATCATCATCGCCAGCCTATCTTCTTTCCACAGCAGGACGAAAGGCTTTGACAGTGATATACCCATGCTGTCCTGCGCGAGATGATTCAGTTTTTTATATATTCAAGTTTGTTAATTTCGTCACCACACTTGACCCTTAATGTATTCGGCCAAGCATGTTCCTGTGTTAGTGGAAGTTGTGTTTACACACTACCCACTCGCTTTCCAAATCAAGAGCAGGAGGTATAATCACTACCGTGGGAGACCTATACGTTGCGCCGTAAGAAAACTGGGATCAGAGATATCGGTTGTCAGTCGCTTAAATGTATGCCGAAACTTGCAAAGCATGACATCAATGTATGAGGAACACGACTATCATTACTTCGTGTCATGTACGCCGCCTGCTTCGCATAACATCCAATTCCCACACATTGTGAGATTTGTTATTGTTATTGTGATAGCACTTAAATGGACATTCAATGTGCAATTTCGCCTTCGCTGTCGCCGTAATGTTCCATATAAAGTCCCTATTGATATCATCAGTCGACAAGACGTATGTTCTATATGCGATCGAAAGGGTTCGAGGTTTACATGTGTTAACGAGGTAGAAACATATATATATATATATATATATATATATATATATATATATATATATATATATATATATATATATATATATATATATATATATTATATATATATATATAAGGGTTATGGAAAGTATCACGCAGGCCCTGGTACTGTAGGAAGGTATTTGAGACACGACGTACGGAGCACAGTTTATTTCGACGTTTCGGCCGTGGGACCGGCCTTCGTCTAGGAAGGCCGGTCCCACGGCCGAAACGTCGAAATAAACTGTGCTCCGTACGTCGTGTCTCAAATACTTTCCTATATATATATATATATATATATATATATATATATATATATATATATATATATATATATATATATATATATATATATTAATATACGGAGAGAGAGCATACAGTTTCTCAACACGAAAACAATTCATTTGCTAACGAAGTCGTCTTTCGTCTTTTTTAGGTCTTCCGAAAGATTACCGACGATGACAACTTCCTACCCATGAAAGAAAATCGTTTCCGAAAGAAACCTGCCGCACGGAAAGAAACACATGAGGAACATGAGCGGCATCAACCTTTTGACTGACTGAATAAAGTTACTTGTACTCCCAAAATTGGCTCAGGCTGCCAGTTCTTTCTTTAATAAGCGTGTAGCGAAGCCTTTATTGAGTAATGGGTTGATAACAAAAATTGACGTGCTGCCCTGAGTGACTTGCACGGTCGCGAAGGGCACCAGCAAGCCTTTCCTCGTGCAAACACGGTCGGATGGCGAGAGGAGGGCGACGGTGTCGGAGAGACTGGCGCAGTAGACGGACACGGCCGTTGACGAGTATGCAGGCAGTTTGGTGTCGTCTTTGATGAGTACCTTGCTCACAGACGATGGACTGTCAGCCGGCGTCAGATCAGAGAATGGTGAGAGCTCTATTTCGGCGGGTGCGCAATGAATCACGGCGTCGTGGTGGGAGAGAAAATCCCATCCTAGGATGACGTCGTGAGAGCATGCTGGAATTATAATCAATTCGACGGCGTACAGAGCATCCTTAATCATGACGCGGGCTGTGCACACCGCTGTAGGGTGAATACTTTGGGCGCTTGCTGTACGGAGGGAGAGCCCGGGAAGTGGCGTCGTCACTTTTCGCAGTAGTCGGCTAAGTTTGGCGTCAATAACGGATACGGCGGCTCCAGTGTCAATAAGGGCAGATGCGCGCACACCGTCCACAAACACGTCTAACACGTTTGATGGGCTTCGCTGAGGGCTTTCGCAGTTCGATAGCGTCGCAGCCCTTGCCTCGTGGACTGCGACGACTAGTTTTCCTGGTCACGTGTGACCGGCCGTGGCCGCATCGGTGACAGTGATCGGCGTCGTGGTTACGGCGAACGGTGGGTAGATGGAGCTGGGCGAGACGACGGTGACATAGGCGGCGGTGAATCGTAATACGGGCGGCTTGACTGGCTGGGGATGGCTGAGGCTACACGAGGCGGCTGCACGCGATTGCAATAGCGGGCGACATGACCGGCGCAACCACACGCGAAGCAGATCGGGCGGTTGTCAGAAGTACGCCATCGGTTCGCCGGGGTAGGTCCCATCCATGGAGCAGGACGCGGTGGACGAGGCGTCTGCTGATACGACTGCATGATGGGCTGCATCGGTGGCCTAGGTATGGCGTCGGCAAACGCAGCCGGCCCACTCGCTTCGAAGGCTTGAGGTCTGGCGACGGCTTCGGCGTAAGTAAGTGGGGCAGCCACAGGAATCGCTTGGGGTGGCCTGGCTACAACCTGCGCGTAACTGAGCGGCGCAGGTGCCGGAGGGGGCTGGTGGTATTCCGGAATGACCTCCGCGATTTCCTGCTGAATAGCGCGGCGTAAGGGAGCCAGCAGCGTGGTCGACGGCTGTTCAACATGCTGCGGGCGAGGGAAGGCCAGTAGGGAGAACTGGCGGGCAATTTCCTCGCGCACGAATGACTTGATCTCGGCGAGCAAGGCGGACTGATCAGAAATGGCCGACAAGCCTGCGAGATCGGCGTCGCGTGATGGAGGTCGACGGGTCAGCAGTCGCTGCCGGCGCAGCTCCTCGTAGCTTTGGCAGAGCGTAATCACCTCGGCCACAGTACGAGGGTTCTTGGCGAGCAGCATAGTGAAGGCATCGTCGTCGATGCCCTTTCAGAACGTGGCGGATCTTGTCAGACTCAGGCATGGCCACGTCAGCCTTCTTGCACAAGTCCAGGACGTCTTCAATGTAGCTCGTAAAGGACTCACCGGTCTGCTGAGCTCGTTCACGTAAACGTTGTTCGGCTTGCAGTTTACGAACAGCAGGGCGGCCAACGTTTACGTGAACGAGCTCAGCAGACCGGTGAGTCCTTTACGGAGTCCTCTACCCTCTACGGTGAGTCCTCACAGTCCTTTAAATATAGAAAGAGAAAGAAATACATAGACAGGAAAAGAAAGCAGTAGAAATAGAGACAACAACAAAAGAGCAAAATAGAAAGAAACAAAGAAGGCCGTTCAGCTCCGCGCTTCCTTCGGGCTTGGCACGACTAGCGCGAAGCTTCCTCAATTTTTTTTTTTATGCTAGATGCTGAGAATAGGTTACTTTCGTGTTTTTGTTTAGGTGCCTACCAAAGGCGCTCCGACAGATGAAACAAAAATCAGGACTTAAAGATACTTGCAGCAAGAAGACACGCTGGAGGAACATAAGAGGCATGAACCTGTTGACCGACTAAATAAAGTTACTTGCACTCCACGACGACTGGACAGTGACTTCCATTTCTTATTTTAATAAGCGTGGTTGGGAATTTAAGGAATAAAACGGATAATGTGTCCACAAAGTTCTCACGAAGGAAAGAAGGGGAAATTTAAGGGCTCGTTTTCTTTGTTAGACACAGTAGTAATGAGAACTAACAGACAATAATGACAAGGAAAGTATAGGGAATATTATCTGTGGTAATTATGATATAAGTGGGAATAAAGTGAAGTGGACGGAAAGGTAACTTGCCACCGGCAAGTTGTTAGAACTACTACTGTTCCCTATGTCATGTAATAATAGCGAGGAATCGCAAGAGGAGCGCGGTGTGGACGTGCTTCACAGAAGATTAGAAAACGAAGACTGCGAAGTGTGATAAATGTGATAAGCGTTACTCGAAAGCAGCGACGCAAACTGATACCACCTGCTACACGCCCACTTTATTAACGTGCCAAAGAGTCATCATCCAAAAAAAAGGCGGTCATAACGAAAATGACAATGTTGAAGACCCCGTTTCTAATAGCATGAATCCACGTCTTCAGGTAAGCTATCAGTACCTCGCTATTTACCCAACAGCCATCCACCTTTGTGTAACTTATCTTGAAAATCAAGTCGCGTTTAAATTACGCAAGACATTCTCATGTTTCAAAAGGATGGATTGTTGGTAATTCACATTCGTTCTAAAAGCTGGGTCCACTTCCTTGGTCCCTGTGTTTTCAGCGTTATGGCCTCTTTGAATGAAAGCGGCAAGGCGGCGCGTCAACACTCAACAGTCAAGTTTGTTCTTTTCTCTAAATTTCAGACGTGCGAGCGCATCGTCTTGTTGCTTATTATGTTCGCGTTTGTTTTTGGCGCAGTGCTGTTTCATCGTGTTGCCGCACGAACTCAGCTCTCCTTGCCTTTGATAAGCCAGTGGTTTTCGGCGTCTGCAGTGTCGCAATGTTTTTGATATTTTATTTAAACCTCAAGTTTTACATGTTCTTTTTTTGTGTGTAATTGCACTATACAGTGGTCCATGATGTGCCTCATTGTAATATGCGTTGTTCATTTCTTGACTGGTTGTTATTCCCGTTATGTTTTACACTTTTAGAAAATAAAAGATTATTGCTTATCAATGAAAGAAAGAGACGAAATGTATTAGAAGGCAGAGAGGGTAGCCTGAGCAAGTACGCCCCGGCCTGCTACTCTGCGCTGTGGAAAAAGAGTAGAGGAGTATGATATGATGTTGACAGGAATAAGTGATCTATACATATTTAATAAGGCATGGTTACCAGCGTAAGGAGGACAAGGAGGCTAATAATCATACTTTATTATGCTATATACTAACTAGCCCAACTGTCCGCCTTATAGCATATATATATTGTGGGAATTCAGGCGTCCGCACCAGTTGCTCTACGCCATCTTCCCTTGGAGAATTCTCGTGTCTCTCCTCCCGACAGGACGGATGGCAGCTGGTCATAAATCGCCGTCACTTTGCTGACACCCCGCCCCTAAAATGTTAAACACGTTGTCCCATTGGCCTAATTTTGGCGGGATTCGGGCTTTGCTCGCATTCGCCCGAGAAGCGGGGGCGCGATACGAGGTTCCGGAGACCACTTGGGAACATCGGAGGGTGCGTATGCGTTTTGGCCTCTCCGGCCGGCGGCGATCCTTCGTTCTTTGTTCTTCGTCGCCGGCCGGTGGTTACGTCGTCGCGTCGGGGCCCCGGCCTCGGCGAGCGCGCGCTCCCTTCCGCATTCTCGAAGTCCCGAGGCAGCGACTCGCGATCGTGCACCGTATGTTTCTCTCAACTGTTCCAGCGTCTGTTCTGTTTCTTCTGCTCTAGGGTGCGAGATCGCGGGAGCGCTGGCCGAAAGGTAGGTCGGCTCTCCAAACTTGATTCTTTGTTTGTTTTATAGGTGTGCCATGCGCGACCACTAATCGATCGATATAGCTTGTAACTTGTATTAGCTAATTGGTGTCGTGTGTAACTATGTCGTCCACGATTGGTTCTGGTGTAAAACAGTTGATCTCTTTGTACTAAAATCCCAGTAATAAATCACTAATTTGGAGAGTGTCGCCTATGGTCTCCCTCGCTGCACGTGGGGGCTCGCCGTCCCTTCGTGGTGATGGGCCGAGTTCTCGCGCGCAGCATTGCGAACGATACACGGCGAGGAACGAACGAGGACGCGGCGCCCTGCATGCAGCTCTCAGTGCTTGAACCCGCGGTGGTGTTCGGCGCGTACGGTTAAAGAGTATATAGCGAGGCCGTGCGCGCCGAGGGGGCCGGTAAAGGCAACGAATAACATAAGTAAGCCCTAAATGACAACACCACAATATATACCCTTTTCATGATTGTAAAGCTAGCTTTCCTGTGATGCAGTTAGCCCAGTTAATGACAGTCATTCATTCCTGCAAACAGCGTGTTCAAGCAAAGTTTGCTTGCGCTATGACACGGAAAATGTAATGTAGACTCCGCTCCCCTTACCTAAACACGCATAACAGACAAACCCCAGCACGTGCAATTATAGGACCTCGTCTCCACATGACACGACAGGTGCTGCCATTAGTTGAACGAATATGCAGCGCAAGGAAGAGAACTCGCGGATTATAAAAGGGACTAACAGACCCTTTTCATAATCCCCAACTTTAGGCATCGGTTTACCAATTGTTTAGCATATAGTCCATTATTATTGAAAAAATTTGTACGATTTGGTAATACTGTATGGTCGCATATTTCGGGGAAAATGCAGCTTTCAGCTAATGCTTGCCCTCCCATATGTCAGCTACCCCAGAGGCCCCCGTCTTCTGCTGTGACCCGAAGGGAGGACAGTCGCGAAATACTATATGTTCTAATGTCTGATACATTAGACAGCGCTCACAGTTAAGGCTACACGCCGGTGTAGTGGTTACGGTGCTCGACTGCTGACCCGAAGGTCGCGGGATCGAATTCTGGCCGCGACGGCCGCTTTTAGGGGCAAAGCTCCTTATAGCGGCACCCGTTCGTCCCCGTCGTAGTAGTGTGTAGCCAGTCTTAAAAACGGAGGGGGCGTGCACACATGAAGGCTCCCTAAAGACAATGCGCTGCGACAGTACGTGATATGTATCGCCCTCTCCTCCCCTACGCTTCCCCCTCTTTCTCCTCTCCTACGGTCCCCCCCCCCCCATCCTGCCTCGCGACGCAGCGGCGCCGACGCAGGCAGCGTCGCGAGGCAGCGTCGCGGCAGCGTCTTGATTGAAAAAACCGACCGCTCGCGCTGCACAACCGTTCACTGACCACCCCGTATATATATAGGCACTGGATTTTAACCTCCAAGGTAGTGCGTGTGTGCGATTTCTCCTGTGCGTGATTAAACAATGAAAATTCACAGCGTACATGTAAAATTAAAGTCAGCTGCAAGTCGTCATAACCCTCATCGAACCTTTAGTATAAACGCGCCCGATCTCACGTCGGTGATGATGTACTGGACAGAATTCACGGAAGATTCACGGTTTACCGATGAACCTCCGCAGCTTCGCCCACTCATCATCATTCACTCCGTAGATATGCTGTGATTTTTCGATGGAGGTTGAAAATGCTTGAGTCCCGTGTACTTGGATTTAGATAAACGTTAAAGAACCCCAGGATGTCCGAATTTCCGCAGCCCTCCACTACGGCGTCCCGCATAATAATATCGAGGGGTTTTGGACGTTAAACCACAACAGTTATTATTCTTATTACAGTTCCTGCTTTACGCACGATTGAAGAGGTGCAGGTATGGCCTAGTTAACGCAACGGCCAGTTGAAACCTGGGGAGTACATTGGCGCAGCTGCCGTTTATTCTAGCCGCGAGGCAAAAACTCAGGTCACCCTATTTCCCGAAGATGCCTGTTCCGATGGTCTGTTTGAGGCCAGTATGTTGCTGCGGAATCTCGCATGGGTGACCTCAGGAAGAGATCACGTCAGTCCGCAATTGTAGTACTATGGAGGGCTTCCACAATATCTAACGGACAAACGAAGAAAATATGCCGTCCCTACGAGTGCGAGAGTCTTATTTACTTTCTCTTCCTCCTCATCTCTTGTTCACGCTTCTCAGGATTTCCTCACCTCCATGTTTCCGGTGCTAGTTTTCGACCAGTGTGGTCGCCGAAAGCGCTTCCAATTTCGGTGTGGTCGAGTACGCAGGCTTCGAGGAAATACGACCTGCTGCCGAAACATCCATAGATGATGGGCACAGATTCTTCAATCCGTGACATCGCCCAAAAACGCCGGGCCCCCTGTGTCCACTGGGCAAAGGTGTGAATGCTTACGCAGGCGCAAATGCTCACATGCGATCCCTAGCACGTCTGATAGAAAGACAATGCCTATCGAACAATGCCTCTCAAACAATCAGATATCCTTTTTAAAGTGCCCATCAAAAATGCGATTAATCGATTATTCCGTTAGAACATCACATCAAAAGCAATTAATTGATTTAAGGCTAAACCAACGAAGATTTAACGGTTAATCGTTCTACAGTGGCGGTCATCCTTCAGTCCACTTTATGGGGTATATATGCATTTAAACCTAGGAGTGTTAGCTAGCGCCGAGTGTTAGTGGCGGCGAGTCATCTTTCCTTAATTTATAGCGAGGGCCTCGTTCTGGCAGACTTGATGCCATCAGGTAGTATGCGAGGAATTATCGGTCAGCTGCCAGCTCGTAAAAAGATCACGTGCTACGTGACGCCAACAGGCAGAAAAAGAGTATTCCGCACTCACCGCCATGGCTCCGATCCGCGCTGATTAACACTCCTAAGTTTAAATGCACATATATACCCCATAAAGTGGACGGGAGGATGACCGCCGTCGTAGCTCAGTGGTAGAGCATCGGATGCATTATTCGAAGGCCGCAGGTTCGGGCCCTGCCAGCGGCAATTTATCTTTTAGATGCGAAGCATCTTATGGCGGAGTTCAATCCGGTGGTGGTGTGCGGCGTGACCACCCTTGCTGCGCATGCGCAGTCCCTCTCCACACACCTCCTCTCCACTCCCCCTCTCCACTGCCACTCCCCGTTTAGATAAAATGCTCGCGTTAGATCGTACTCAGGCTCAGTCACTGCGCCGGCTGCGCCGGTGTCATGAGTTCCAACATCAACGTCGGCGCCAGTTGCAGTAATACCTTAACGCCTGCCGAGATCGCGGAGCAGCGGAAGGCTCGACGCGCGGAAGCGCAACGTAAATGTCGGCAAGCGGACCCTGAGCTCCGGGCTAGGGAAGCCCAGCGCAAACGGCAACGTCGGCGGGAAACTGCTACGGATGAAACGCGGGCTCGACATGCCGAAACGCTGCTTCGCATCACCTCATGGTCCCCTTTAGCGGAAGATCGTGTCAATTTTTCGTCCACTTTGCTTTCTTTGCATGAACACCATAATACCTACAAATAACATCCCCTTTATTTTCCTTGGCATTATTGCCTGTTAGTTCGCACCAAAATAACGTAGCAATTCATGTTTCTTTCAGAGACTTTTCGTGCCATAAATGCGATTCGAGAACCGCCGACCAAAGCGCTGCTCGCATCGCAAAAACTTATGTAATCCCGTTCTGCTAGTTAATTATCATTCTCTGACAATAATACACCGGTATAATATCTGTCATGGCATCGCGATGGGCTCGCTTTAGTTGATTTCTGGCGAGCATAAGCGAATCGACTTCTCGGATAACCATCTTCAATGCCACACCATTCTTCATTCAAGGAAGTTTTCGTTTCAAACGTGCCTGTCTATAACTACAGGTATAAGACGCAGCAACAAGGAATTCTTGGCCCGAGAACAGGTTGCTCAACACATGACTGGTTCTGGTGAAGTTAAGGAAATTCATTTCTGTTAGTGGCATCAAAGACGCACATTGCGGAAGGTGCCAGGAGTTACGAAACAATGTTGTTGTTCGTTAAGGTCTGACTAGATCGACCAGCGGCCACAATAAAAGCACGCTGGCCGAGCACACACCACGGCAGAAGTGACTGCGCCTTCCTGGATCACCACTCACTTGCAAGCACCAAGAAAGCCACGATGAAGAAACTTGTGCTCATATTGGTCGTCGTTCTACTCTGCGAAGGTAAGCCCCAGAGCTGCGAAGTCCGTTACGGCCGTCTTTCAGGAAACAATCATAGCTTTTCGGTTGGCTTTCTTCAATCTGAGAAAAAAGAAGTTCATTGCGTTCGCAAATCAGCTGTTTGAAGTATCACCTAAGACTACACTCACAAGAGAATAATAACCGATGCTTTATAAAGACAAGAACAGAAAGAAGAAGCGCTGTTGCGCAGATGACATATGATTATTGACTGAGTGGGTAGGTGCCAATCATTTCAGGAGAATCATGCTCCTCACCATAATCATGATGAGGCAGAGGCGACACGCCCGATCGAGGCGTCACCGATCGAAACAGAATACTGATCGTGCGCACTGAAACAGGCACAAGAGAGTTTCTTTTTTTTCCTACTAGAATGCTGTAATTCTGTCCTGAGCAAACATTCCTGCGAAATTAATAAGCTACTGTAAGGCTACGAACCCTTTTCATAACGTACGACGAGGATGCGCGATGAAGCACGAGTGGCCTTTGTGGCCGGTGCACAAGGTGTTTGTTGCTTCCCATTCTCGTTCTGTAAAGTGGACATAAGCCACACAGCAGATGCCTGAATACCCGGTTAATAGAGAACAAGCAGAAAGGGAGGGTGTGAGGCGACAATCTTCTTCGTCCGGTCCACGTGAAGCTACGACAAGTTGCCGAGATGCAAAGGTAGGGACCACGAATGCCGTGATTGTGTGAGCAGGCAGAGCAAGAAAATTTCAAGGATACGATCAGTGCCATCTGTAGCCTAAAGCATCAAATAACAAAGGAAACACTGTGTTCCTGTGGGAGCTTTTACAGGTAGAACAAACACCAGCGCCCCTGACGCCATTTGTACGTAAAAGCGCTACCGACTATTAGGTCCGTGCATCACTGCGGGAACTGTTCCGTGCATCAGTGCGCGTGCAGCCTCGTCAAAATAAATGTAGGGTCATGACAAGGGCGTCTAATTGTTTTAACAAGACAGCATTACAGCGTACGCCCGAAAAACACCTATCGGTGTCAGAATTAGAAGCAGATGACTAATTTTTACTCATTAATCTCCGGAAATACGTCATTAAATCGGCCTCAGCGCAATCATAGCTTCATCAATACGAGTTTAGGACAACATAAAAATGGTTAGATCGAATTTTACCGATATATTGAGAGTGAGACCTCCAAATAAAAAATCTTAGCATAACATTAGTCTTTTGCCTGAAGGCACAGTCATATCATTATCGGGAGCCCCAGTGAGGCACTCCAGATTTATTTTTATTCGCTAAAGGGATTTTTTTTTTGCTCACGAAGCATAGCGCAGAGATGTAGCGCATCCCCCGAGTCCCAAACAATCTCTTTGGCACAGGCTTTTGTGTCAAAGTAGTGTTCTATTTCTTTGGGTTTGAGATGCTGGTATGTGGCTCCTTCGGTGTTTTAAGCCGAACGTGTTTGATGCCGGGGTCCACCGAGCTTCACTTATGGGTCATTCCACGCCAAACGTGGAATGACCCATCACGTGAAAACTCACAGCAGCACACGATCGTGCCACCCGCATGGGCGCTGCATACTTCCGTTGCCCCAATGAACAGTGGCGGCGCAGTAAAGCGGACTTACGGGCCCGCGCCCAGGCACGCCGAGAACGCTCAACATAAATTTTTGTTTCTCGCCCAAAACAAAAAACACTATGATGAAACTTTCACAAATAAATGTCCTTTGCTTACTCTTCCCACCGAGACCAAGCGTGCATTTTTACTTGGACTGCATCACCACTCTACATGTGCCTGAACGTGGAGCATTTCACACATTTTTCAATGTTTGCGCCCCTTCCACTTCGGTCATCGACTTCAATACTTTTTTGACACGCTTACTGCCAACTATCTAGCCATGTGATATAGTCCTATTTTGTCTGTAAAATACGTAGAATTTTAAAAAAAATAATCAAAGTGGGCGCAGAATTGCAGCATTGCCTCACCACAAAGCACATCTTGGGACAAAGTAGTGGTCGTCAATGGGTGATAATAAGATAGTGGCATTCCTTTTCAAGTAAACAGCAGATATTTAAGGCGTTCCGTAAAGTATTGTATTTTTTAGAGTATTTTTTCGCAACCTATGTTTCACCAACTACGGCAAAATTCAAATCACTGTAACAGACAAGAAAAATTTTTTTTCCGAAAAGTACTTTCCGAGAGCAAATAGTGCACTGATATTAACGTCCACAATTTTTTACAATACAATTGGAGAGGGTCGAGCGCAATGTCTGGGACGTTTGGCGTGGAAATGACCTTTAGGTCATGTTCGTGACGAAAGTGACGTCGCTAAAATGCACACGAACAGATAACAAAGAAGAATTGGCCGCGTATCTGCGTGTTTCGCTGCAAATGTCCTCTAAAAACGATAGAAGAGGCGCTGCGCGAGATATGGACGCCATCTGGCAATACGTCGGGAAACATGAGCGCTGTGTTGCGGGCTGGTAGTCCCGGCGCCGCAGCAGGCGAAGACCGGTGGTGACCAACGCGACCGGCGGGGACGTCAGCCAGCCCGAACTCGCGGTTTGGCGCGAAGCGCTGAAGCAGAAGAAACGTCCGCACTCAACGAGTACTCTCCGCACACTCTTTTATTTGCACGTCGCCTGGGTAAAACAGGAATGCCAGAGCGGCGCCCCATGGCATTCGTACAGTGCAATACAGAACCGAAACCGAAAAAACAACAATGAGCACGTGCAGAGGGCACGGAGGAAAGCAAGTTTCAGCGCAGTCGCAGTTTCAACGCAGCTTAAGAAACTAGGGTCCTTAGAATTACGTATATATGCATTTTCTATTAAAGAAACACACCACCTAATACTTACCTAATGATGTTGTGCCTCAGATATGCGTAATGTTTGCTTTTTGATCGACAATGTACGCAAGTAAGCTGCGCTTCCGTCATTCTCTCTCTGTACAACGCTATGCGAAACGCCAGGAACAACGTCAACTTCGGCGCTAGTTGCAGCGGCAGAGCCACCGCCGCGGAGCAGAGGAAAGCTCGGGAAGCCGAACGTAAACGTCAGCGTCGGCAAGCGGTAATTCAAACACCTCGACAACCACCGTGTCATAAATCACATAAGAGAAACGGAAACTCGATGCGCACCCCCCGCGATGTTTCGCATCCCACCATGGTTCACGTAGGGGGAAATATGTTTTTTATTTGCTTGTTGATGCTAACTTTGCGCGGGATTCACCACACACTATTTAAAGGAGTATGTTAACTACTTCAGCTACGACAAGGGTTTAGTCATGATCGTGGACGTTAGTCATCGGGATGCAGATGGGCCACAAGGCTTCATAGTAGTACGTCAAACGGGACTGTGGCTGCCAAGCACCAATAGACATTGTGCAAGCTCCATTACATCACTGCTCAATAAATAATCAACTACTGCTGTGAATACACGGTTCACTTTCGTGACATACCGATTCCTATGACGGGGGGATGAAACACGTTTTTTTATCGTCATGTTTTACTTACTTTGTTAAACATGCGTCAGAAAGGAGAGAGGGGCACTGCTAGCACAGAAAATTTTAATAATACTCATGAATTTAATTTCAGATTTCGGAAAATAAATCTGTATGGTGACAAATACCATTTGCTACCACTGCACTTTATCGCGAAGCTGTAGCTACAAATTTCTCCGCCAAGTCTCGTTTTCTGGATGTACATTGGAGTCGCTCTTCGGTCACTGAACTGGTAGTAGAACCCTTCACTCACTGATAAATTAAAAACGCGCTACCATGTTCTCCTCTCGGCGTATCTATAGGCAGGAAGATCAGAAGGACATTCATTTGTAGACGTCCAAGAAATTGCACTTTTATTGGCGGGCAAAAATATGCGAAAACATTCACTCGCTGATTGCTTCGGGATGCTTTCTGTGCCCAAAAGCATTTTAAAGACGATAGTCTTTCTTGGGGAACTGAAACGCAGAAATTTTGGTCTGTCTGTCTGTCTTTCAGTTTGTCGGCACGTCACTCGATTCAGCCACCCAGCCAAAGTTGAGCCACTTGCCCGAGGGCCAGCCATCATGAACGGCTGACTAGGTTCATACTTGTGTACATTGTTGATCAAAAAGCAAACATTACGCGTATCTGAGGCGCAACATCACTAGGTAAGTATTAGGTGTTGTGTTACTTTAATATAAAATACATAGATACGTAATTCTAGAAACCCTAGTTTCTTAAGCTGCGCTGAAAATGCGACTGTGCTGAAACTTGCCTTCCTCCGTGCCCTCTGCACGAGCTCATTGTTGTGTTTCGGTTTCGGTTCAGTATTGCACTGTACGAATGCCATGGGGCGCCGCTCTAGCATTCCTGTTTTACCCAGGCGACGTGTAAATAAAAGAGTGTGTGGAGGGTACTCGTTGAGTGCGGATATTTCTTCTGCTTCGGCGCTTCGCGCCAAACCGCGTGTTCGGGCTGGCTGGCGTCCCCGCCGGTCGCGTCGGTCACCGCCGGTCTTCGCCTGCTGCTGCGCCGGGACTACCAGCCCGCAACACAGCACTCATGTTTCCCGACGTATTGCCAGATGGCATCCATATCTCACGCAGCGCCTCTTCTATTCTCTTTAGAGGACATTTGCAGCGAAGCACGCGGATACGCGGCCAATTTTTGTTGTCCCAAATCTATCTGCTAGTCGGTTCAAGACTTTTTTAGCTTTTTTTAAATGCGAAGCATTTCTTAGCGAAGTTCTGCGACTTTGAGCGTATCTATCTATCTATCTATCTATCTATCTATCTATCTATCTATCTATCTATCTATCTATCTATCTATCTATCTATCTATCTATCTATCTATCTATCTATCTATCTATCTATCTATCTATCTATCTATCTAGCCGCCTACGACTTTGTGCTCTCCTGGTCGCTTGGTTCATCGAATGTGCACCAAAATTGGTATGGCGTAACATGACTGTATGACGAACATAAATGACAAGTCATAACATGAAAATCATGACACGCATGTCATGTACAGCATGATTTACATGCTACGCTCATGGTGCGCTGGCGGCCGTTTCACTAGTTTGATATACACCAAAATTGGTATCTTGCGACGTGAGTGTGTGACGAACATAAATAACACGAGTTAACATGAAAATCATGACACGCATGTCATGCACAGCATGACTTACGTGCCACGCTCATGGTGCGCTGGCGGCCGTTTCGCTAGCTTGATCTACCCCGAAATTGGTATTGTGCGACGTGACTGTATGACGAACATAAAAACTCGAGTTAACATGAAAATCATGACACGCATGTCATGCACAGCATGACTTACGTGCCACGCTCATGGAGCGCTGGCGGCAGTTTCGCTAGCTTGATATACACCAAAATTGGTATCTTGTGACGTGACTGTGTAATGAACACAAATAACACGAGTTAACATGAAAATCATGACACGCATGTCATATACAGCATGACTTACGTGCCACGCTCATAGAGCGCTGGCGGCAGTTTCGCTAACTTGATCTACCCCGAAATTGGTATTGCGCGACGTGACTGTGTGACGAACATAAATAACACGAGTTAACATGAAAATCATGACACGCATGTCATGTACAGCATGACTTACGTGCCACGCTCATGGAGCGCTGGCGGCAGTTTCGCTAGCTTGATCTACCCCGAAATTGGTATTGCGCGACGTGACTGTGTGACGAACATAAAAGCAGGAGTTAACATGACAATCATGACACGCATGTCATGTACAGCATGACTTACGTGCCACGCTCATGGGGCGCTGGCGGCCGTTTCTCTCATTTGATCGACCCCGAAGTTGGTATTGCGCGACGTTACATTGTGACGAACATAAATAATAGGAGTTAACATGAAAACCATGACACGCATTTTCCTCAATGACATACAAGACGATGTATGCAGCTCTTTGCTGGCTGCTTCGCATTACATCGATTCCCACAATGCGTGGGATCTGCCGGCTTTTTTTTTAACTTGTCAAAGCTGAAGTGGTCACATCAGTTATTAATCTTGGGCCATTGACAAATCAAACTGAATGTTTGACTTGTCTCTGTTACTAGGTCCGAACTTCAGAATCCTGAAGCGAAAAATGTGCGGCAATACAGAGGCCCCTGTGAAATAGCTGACAAGACGGCCAACAGTCTATTGTGTAAATGAACTTGGACGAAGCCAAGCTGTTAAGAAATATCCCGGGCCAGCGTAGGGGTTGGCGTGGGTGGGTCTGCCTTCTATTAATCCGTCCAGAGGGAAGGGGAGCACGATCCCCGCTGTATCGCCGTAGTTTCCGCCTATGCGTATCACCGCACTGCAACGACTGCGGTTGCCTACCACTGTTTAATGAACGTTCACTCGTGTTTAAGATGGTGTATAAGGATACCCGGGAGATAGTCCAGGCTAATCTGATTCCAAAAAAAAAAAAAAGAAAAGATGCCAACTGCGTGAGTGTGCCAACCGATTTCTCTTAGCACTTTGGAAATCGCCTATTTGGATGATGCTGGCTTGCATGATTATTATATTTTTGCCTGTCTTCGTCTTTTTTATAAGTACCACACGCTTCGGAAATGAAAATCACTTATTACCAGCATACGACAAGTCGTTATTCCAGTGCCTGTCATTTCAGAGCTCTGGCCTCAGTGGTTGCGGTGAAGGGCTGTTTATGAACGTGTGTTAGGAAGTTGTGTTTGGAGCTAAGGTTCATACCCGTGGCTTCCTTTGGCTGTATACTGCTTGTATATTCATGGCAAAGATTGTTTTCGCAGTGGCACTAACGGAAGCGGCACGTCCTGCTCCCGCAAGAGGTGGCGGTGGGAAGAAACCGGCGCTTTGCAATGTAAGTGTATTTTCCTAATATTATTACTCAAGTTCAAACCAAAAAGAAATTCAAAGTTACTAACGATTGCATACGGATACCACTTACATGGAAATTGTAGTGAAGCTTTTAACGCGACAGCACTCAAGAGGTCGTTTCGCAGATATCCCGGTGTCGGTGTCGCTATCGGCGTCGTTGGTTGTTCGCGAAAAATTAGCGTTGTCCGTGAGCGAAAATTCGAAAGAGATGCAAATGAATGAATAATAAAAAAAAATTTAAGGCAGCTTCGCACTGGTGGTGCCAAGCCTAAAGGAGCAGCGGATGTAGGCGACCTTCCTTTCTCTGTTTCTTTTTTAACACGAAAGTGTTTTATGCCGGGGTCCACCAAGACTTCAGTGACGTATTTCCGTCACGGAAATGACGTCGAAAAATGTACACTATCAGACGGCAAAGAAAAAAAGTTTCTACAACGGGCATCGAACTCACGACCGCTGGGTCCGCAACAACAGATGCCGGGCGCGCTATCCACTGCGCCGCGGTCACAGACTAGAGTCTTTACAAGCGCGCCTTTTATATCTACCACTATCCCGGTCGGCGGGGTGGTGTTGCCGTCTGGGAGCGGCAAAGTAAAGTAATTCATCATTACTGTGGCTTCCGCGATTAGTACCTGCAAGGCGTTACACGTTCGTCCCATTTGGCGCGTTTTCAATAGAAGTGCAATTTTGTCAACGCCTTAACATACCGCGAGGTGGCGACCTTAACGCAAGCGTCGTAAAAGCGTCGGCTTCGATCATAGCATCACGCTAATCAAACCAAAAATAGCTCTGCGACGTGCGCCTGCTGCACCCGGCTGTAACATCGCGTTCCCCGCCTATGCGCTCGCCCCGAGAAAAATCGAGGCCGGGCTACTGGGGCGGCACGACGCGCTTTGCGTTTCCCTCTAGTGCGGCCGTGGTGTTCAATCACATTTTAACATGCCGCAGGATGGCGACCAAGTTCTGCGTCCAATATGCGACGCTCTTCTGGCTATCACAACTCGTTCTCTGATTACGCTTTCACCGCTAACTACTACAGCTACCACAAGGGCTTGTTTAATCATTACACATGGACGTTATTCGTAGGTATGGAGATGTACCACCAAGCATCAAAGTGGGTGCATCCACGTTAAACGGTGCTATAGCTGCCAGACACCAATATACATTGTGCAAACTCTCTTGTATCAATGTACAGTAAACATTCAGTTACTTCTATAAGGGCACGTTTTACTTTCGTGTTATTCCGATTACTATGACGGAGGGATCAACCATGTTTTTTTCTGTTCCTGGCCAGTGCGCCGCTCTTTTATACCGACGCTGACTTCATGGCTTTAGCTCCGCCTACGCAGCTGTGCAGAGTGTGATTGAGAAGTGGCGGGCGGCTAGACGATGTGCATACGTAGCCGCGCAGACCTGTGCCCTTATGAAGGTTATGCTGGGGGTCAGAAGGTTATGCAGTGGCGGGAATTTTTCGCGCGCTTTTGCGTGGTGCCATGTAGCAAAGGCAGAGCTCTGGAAAGGTAATGAAAAGCCACCAATTTGGCTTGTACTATGTAGTGCGATGCTTACCTAAGCAAGGGTAAGCAATTTCAAGAAACGTATTGGTCATTGATCGATTATCGATTAGCTATCGATTGGCTTACACCAGCGTTCGGCAACCTTTTGAGGCGAAGGGCCAAGTTTCATGAAGCCGACACGGCGGGGGTGGGCCAGCAAATCGGAGGGGGGGGGGGGGGCTTTGTAGGCAAAGAGAAAGTATTTGGCGAATTGACAATAGTGTACAAAATTCAAAACTGGAACACAAATCATATTTCTTTTCAGCACGCATGTCACGAGGTTGCAATTTACAAGCATAGGTTACAAGCATAAAAAGGACGAGACAAGTAAAGATGCCGCGAACTTTTTTGTAGTGAAGCTGGTAAGGGCTCGTTACCGCAGCATAGCATCCGCAGACACGCGTCGCGTAGGCACAAAACTCGAGCGAGATCACCATCACCCTAACTCGAATACGACAAGGAGGGTCGCCCGTTGTCCTGCGCGGGAGGAGTAATCTTTGACGTACACGTGGAGATTTTTAGGTGAAGGTCCTTCTCCGATCTAGTTTTCCCACAAAATATCTTCATTCCCCCTTTTTTAGGCCCGTGCAAAAAAAAAAAAAAAAGGTAATGAAGGCATATCTGGCTAAGTGTGAAGATGGGGGAAAATGCCAAATGGAAGTGATCTTTTTTCGTTCCTGTCTAACTCCATTCGAGGTCAAAACAGCCATGTCGACCTTCAGATAGGAAATGACAGGGGGAGGGGGTACCGACGTCGTGCCGGGCCGCATGCTGGCCGCGGGCGGAAGGTTGCCCACCCGTGGGTCATACTGTGCTATAATTACCATGCATGTCCAGGCATTTGTAAGAAATTTCCAGAAATTCATTAGTTATTGATCGGTTATCTATTGGTTATATATGTCAATAATTTTTTATGCTTTCTCTTTCTCTTTTTCTTGACTTTCTTTCTCACTGTTTCTCCCTTTCTCTTTCTTTCTATGCTATGCTTTACTCTCTCGCCTCCCCTTTCCCACCCACTTGTTATGCTATACGAGGCTATGTTATGCTGGCTAACACGCCGGGATAACCGAGTTGTTACAATGCTCGCATTCGGATCATCGCTCCTCGGCTTCGAATCCAGCCTGGTCAAGAAACTTTCCCCCTAGAACTCGCCGCAACAATTGCTAATTCGTCGCTCATTGTAAGTGACTCAAAAACTGCCATATACAACTTCGGAGCGGGTAGGGTTTGTAGGACAGCCCTAGCCATTCTCTCTCGTAATCCGCCATCCCAACGTGTTACATTAATCTGGACACCAGCTCACGCAGGCCTAATTGGTAATGAGGCGGCTCATGCAAGAGCTTTCACGATCCGAGCGCAGGCTAGGCTAGGGGACGCTTCAGAAACCAATAATCTTCCTCCTGCATTTACCTCTAAGACAGATTGGTTACGTACCACGACATTTGCGGGCATTACCGCCTAGGCCGCCAAACTCTCCCGCCTTTACTACGTCGGTCCTCACGCAGCCGCGAAGTTCTATGGCGTAGACTACAAACCCGCACTTTTCTTTCCCCTGTCTTACGCCACAAAATTTACCCCGGGATGTGCCCTAATTCGCACTGCAAGTTTTGTTCTGTCAGGTGAGCGGACCTTAACCACATTATGTGGCAATGCAAACGTCACTCCCCTCCCCAGAGCCTTCGTAAACAATTAAGTAGTCAGGAGCTGTGGGAGGCTGCCATGCGCAGCTACAACCCCGCACTTCAGGAGGCTATCCTGAGGTGGGCTGAGGTGGTAGCGTAGGCCTACCGCGAGTAGGATCCCTCGCCTTCATCTCGCAGCCCCTTTCCCTTAAGATGGGATAAATAAAGTTATTTCTCTCTCTCTCTCTTTCTTTCTTCCTCGCTCTGTACTCGTTCTTTCACCCATCAGAGTCATTCCATCCCACGCCGGGTAAATCGGCGCACGTGTTCTGGGATTGAAGCAGAAGAGGAAGAAGAGTACGAACATAGCGTGTGTCGGTTCATGATGTCATAATTTTCTGTTGACACATTATAACCAACGGCTGCCATAAACAGCTCCGCTGTTAAAACGTTCAGTTCGAGTGGGAATCGAACCCAGGACTTCCGGGTGGCAAGGAGATGTTCTACCACAGAGCCACGCCACTGCATGAAATTGTGTCGAAAAAAATAAAAACCCTATACGAAAATCATGTCGAGAAAGGAGTCTCTGTAACGCATGTAATATTACGTGGCAGAAGCGTGGACTCGCACCGGTCGTCAAAACATGTGCATTGCGCAACGAGTGGTTGGTTTAAAGGCCCATCAATTACAAAGCGCACAGCTATAATTAATCATCATTAACAACAACAGCATCAAGAAAGAGTGCAGCTGCGTGGTTACGCGTGTTGCCTTACGGAAGTGCACTGGGTACTTCCCTGACCCACAAAGGGAAGAATTATGCCGTAGTGGGCACTTCACAACTTTATTCGCAGTAGGCATTCAAATAGCCTCAAATAGCCTATGTTACGCGCACAGACAAGTCTTCTGTGGACGAAAATAAAGTTTGGATCATTATTATAGTGATTACTTTCTTTGCGGCACGGTCTCCACCGAGAACCAAGGCGAGGATAGCGATTGAGAAGGCTATGCAAATGGGCCCCATTACGCTATCGCGTTCTACTCTTCAAAGCGAAACTCAAGCGTCCTCCAAGTTCTTTTTTCTCTCTTTTTCTCCTGTTACTAGTATCAGATGGCGAAACGTTATGTTTTGGAGTGAAACAATGCATTCTTGGAAATGCGCAACTTGCCAGCAGCCAGAAACGACATTGCGAAGGTGCGAGAAATGTGACAACCTACTCAATAACCTAACATGGATCACATGGGTAGTATTCATTGATACATAAAACTGGAAGCAGGATATTGGCCCCGTGCTGAGGTGTATTCGCGTAACTGAACTTTCACGTACTCAGTATATTCTGAACGTTACCATGATACCAGACGTGGCTTGCATGCTACTGCTTGAATTAGATTGAATAGATGTTGAAGATATGAGGTCGCCCTCACATCATACGTCTCGCCTGTCCGACAAATACGCTTGCAGCGTCACCGGAGATGACTATTCTAATTTCGCTGTTGTTGGCTATCTGTTGACTTCCTGCAGGGCGTTGCCTTCAATTTTCCTCTTTCAATAGATACTGGTGTGCCTAGGAGCTAATTTCACTGGAAGAATGGTGCATGGTAAATATAACACTAGGGTGAAAATAGGCTGAAAGCCCGAGGGTTAACCATATTATCTATGACTTTTCCATTGGATCTATTAAGCCCAGGACTCTGTCTTACATGAAGATAAGAATGAATACTTGCCCACGCAATGCCTCTTGTGCTACCTGCCCTGTTGCTAAATCTGCCGAAACGGCTCGAAGGTGGCTTCGGAAATGTTTATATGACTTCAGAAAATAAAGAAGTAAATAAATAACATTTTGTTCTTCATTTCTTACAGGGTAAAAGATGTAAACCGAACGAGTACTGCCAAGAAGGTTTTTTGGCACCCACGCAATGTGAGTACTTCGCAGCTGAGGTCGCTTTGTTTCCTATGTTGGAAGCATTAGTGTTATGTTTTATAACCATCATCACCATCATTGTCAGCCTATCTTCTTTCCACAGCACGACGAAAGGCTTTCCCAGTGATATACCCATGCTGCCCTGCGCGAGTTTATTCATTTTTATATTTTCAAGTTTGTTAGTTTCGTCACCACACTTGACCCTTACTATATTCGGCCAAGCATGTTCCTGTGTTACTGGAAGCTGTGTTTAGAAAATATCCACTCCCTTTTCAAATTAACAGCTGGAGGTATAATCACTACCGAGGGGGACCTTTACGTTGCGCCGTAAGAAAACTGGGTTCAGAGAAATCGGTTGGCAGTCGCTTAAATGTATGCCGAAACGTGCAAATAATGACATTAATGTATGATGAACATGAGTGGCATGTCATGACACGACTATCATTACTTCGTGTCACGCACGCCGCCTGCTTCGCGTAACATCAATTCCCACACATTGTGAGATATGTTTTTGTTATTGTGACAGCAAATAAATGGACACTCGATGCGCTATTTCGCCGTCGCCTTTATGTTCCATATAAAGTACAAAATTGATATGATCAGCCCACACGTCGTATGTTCTATGTGCGATCTAATCTAAAGTGTTCGAGGATTACATGTGCGAACGAGGCAGAAAAAAATTGCGATTTAAAGATCCATTACCGTGAACATTATAGCGCGCTAAGCCGTGATGTCATATATATATATATATATATATATATATATATATATATATATATATATAGAATGAAGGAAAGAAGATGACTCTTAAGGGCTCGTTTTCTTTATTAGACACAATATTAATGAGAACTAACAGACAGTAACGCCAAGGAAAGTATAGGGGGTGTTATCTGTAGTACTTAGAATATAAATGTGAAGAAAGTAAAGTGGACGAAAAGATAACTTGCCGCCGGCAGGGACCGAACCTGCGACCTTCGAATAACGCGTCCGATGCTCTACCACTGAGCTACGGCGGCGGTCATCCTCCCGTCCACTTTATGGGGTATATATGTGCATTTAAACCTTGGAGTGTTAGTCAGCGCCAATCGCAGCCATGGCGGCGAGTGTGGAACACTCTTTTTCTGCCTTTCTGGCGTCACGTAGCACGTGATCTTTTTACGAGCTGGCAGCTGACCAATACTCCTTCGCATACTACCTGAAGGCATCAAGTCTGCCAGAACGAGACCCTTGCTATGAATGAAGGAAAGAAGGTGATATATATATATATATATATATATATATATATATATATATATATATATATATATATATATATCTATATATATATATATATATATATATATATATATATATATATATATATATATCAACACGAAAACAATTCATTTGCTAACGAATTCGTCTTTCGTCTTTTTTAGGTCTTCCGAAAGATTACAGGCGATGACAACTTCCTGCCCGTGATGGAAAATCGTTTCCGCAAGAAACCTGCCGCACGGAAAAAAACACATGAGGGACATGAGCGGCATCAATGTTTTGACTGACTGAATAAAGTTACTTGTGCTCACAAAGTTGGCTCAGGCTGCCAGTTCTTTCTTTAACAAGCGTATTGAGAAATTTTAGGTGTTAACGGAATAATGTGCCCTCACAGTCACTTTAAATATTTCCAAAAAGTGGATTCCTTCGTTTGACAGCTTTCACTACGACAAAAGCAAGCAGAAAAAATATGCACAGTAATCACTGACAGACGATGATAGCCGATTAGGCTGAACAGCCGTAATACTTCACAATAGTTATTCATTGGAATAAATGAAAGGTGCGCATAACAGTGCATATTGGTTTGAGGAAGGCACAATGAGTTAGGGTGCTCAGGTAGAGTTTGATGCTTTATTGCAGCGAAAGCTGTTATGAGATCATTTCACCGGCCGTTTTTGGCGCCGTAGTTGTCCGCCGCCGCCGCCGCCGCCGGTGTCCGTAACCAGTATCGCTCGAAATAAGAAAAAAAAACGAAATAAGAAAAATTCCAGGATGGAACGAGGTTCGAACCTGGGCCCTCTGCGTGTGAGCCCAGTATTCAACCTCTGAGCCATGCCAGTGGTTGAAACTGCTTTGCAAAAAGGTCCTATACAGGCTTCGTGTCGGGAACGAACCACATTAGCATATGCAATATAGCGTGGTAGAAGAGTAAAATAAGCACCAAGCGTCGCACAACGCGAATTCTATAACCAGACGTCACACAATGCGAATTGCGCAACGAGTAGGTTGTTGATTGCTTACAACCCATTACAAAGGTCTCTGCCATAATTCTTCGTCGTCATCAGGCACAGCATCAACAAAGTGCGCATAATGCCTTGCATGCGTTTAGCAGATAGCACGGCTCTCCGTAGAATGACGAAAAATGGCACAGTGCCTGCTGCCCTACTTCTCAAAAATTACAATGATTTATAGCGTAGTGGGTTCCTCGCAAGTGCACTTGTATTGGTTGCCAAGGAAGCCCATAAGCGCATGATCCATTTCCTCGGGGTCTCAGTAAAGTTCTTCGCACCCCTCCCCCGTCTCTCTCCCACGTCAGCGTATGTTATACAGCATGACGGCCGAGGGAAATAGCCACCGGGCGTCACCCAGTGCAAATTACATAACTGGTGGGCCGTTTAAAGCTTCCAACCCATTACAAAGGGCTGAGCCGTAATTCTTCATCGTCATCAGTCGTCGCGTCAACAAAAGTGCACATAATCCCTTACAGACGTGTAGCTGGTGCCTCGCTTCTCCGCAGAATGACGAATAATGGCTTAGTAGGCGCTTCCCAACTTCACGAAAATTTGATTTATGGCGTAGTGGGTACCTTTCTAGTGTACTTGTATTGTAGCCCCAACAGAGCTTACAACGGGCTCTTGAAACGCCGCTCCTCCAGCTTTCGCTGTGACTGTGCTGCGGTTTCAGCGCAGGCCTGGCGTTTTTTGTGTAATGTTAAAGAACATATCCACTAATCGGAACATCTATAGCAATAATACTGGCAAAGGGGTGGAAGATCGCTAATATGGAAGGTGTTCGCCCGCTATCCCCGCAGTGAACAACACTGTCATCGCGTGGTATATACTACGGTCAAAGACGCACGTTATCAGACTCATGCACCAACAGAGACAGCTGTTTGTGATCGCCGACATCAGCTGTACCACAATTACTGCGTACCACCTCTTCTAGTCAGTCCGATCATCATTGGCACTGGACAGGGATATTGTTTTTCTTCCGCTAAAACCATATACTGCACACAATTCGTAGTACTCTCGCAAAAGTTCGCAGGCACTTCCCCCGTGCAGAAGAAGTTAGTGTGAGCGCATGCAACAGATAAATGATTTTCATCTTCCTCCTGGGTAGATATCGTCAGCGCGTGTGCATCTTCCTCATCTGTAGTCTTTGTCAGTGCGTTAAACAGCTTGCTATGGTGCCTGCTGGCGGCTCTTATTTGCCTGGTGTATGTGTACAACCATTTCTTCGAATTTGCTTCAATATTCTACGCTTTCCACAGCTAGTGAATCCCTCCGTCCACAAGTGGGACGCTATCACGTCTGACTACACCCCGCGCTACGTCATCACGTGAGCGGTGCCAATATGTGCTAACTGCGTACGCCAAACCATCACCGCCAAGAGTGAAATTTAATAGGCGCACCAGAAAAAGTAAGACGTTTTTTTTTTTTACGCGCCTAGCGGTGATTGCTTCGCGAAGTGCAACAGAAATTTCACTCTAAACCAACTCGCTTGTAAGAGTAACTTTGCCAACAAGCTGCGCTTCTGACCTTAGGGGATATCCTCCCAAGCGACGTCATACCGCACAATGACGCAGCGTGGCAGCAGCTCTTTAATCCCCACTGCCTATTCTTGTCTGAAGTTGTGGTAGACGTTTCTCGTTCCAGCTCTACCATGAACAATCATTCCCCGGAGGCCGATGCAGCAACCTTGCGGTTAAAATGGACGCTGATGTTGAGTGCAGCGTCGTCGTTGCTGTGGTAGCTTATAGAGCTCGGCCAGAAAACAAGTAGTTGCCTGAATATCATCATCATCATCATCAGCCTGTCTACGCCCACTGCAGGGCAAAGGCCTCTCCCATGTTCCGCCAATCAACCCGGTCCTGTGCTTTCTGCTGCCACGTTATACCTGCAAACTTCTTAATCTCATCTATCCACCTAATTTTCTGTGCCCCCCTCACGCGTTTGCCATCTCTTGGAATCCAGTCAGTTACCCTTAATGACCACTGGTTATCCTGCCGACGTGCTACGTGCCCGGCCCATATCCATTTCTTCTTCTTGATTTCAACTATGATGTCCTTAACCCCCGTTTGTTCCCTGACCCACTCTGCTCTCTTCCTGTCTCTTAAGGTTACACCTATCATTTTCCTTTCCATCGCTCGCTGCGTCGTCCTCAATTTTAGTTGAACCCTCTTTGTAAGTCTCCAGGTTTCTGCTCCGTAGGTAAGTACCGGTAAGATGCAGCAGTTATATACCTTCCTCTTGAGGGATAGTGGTAGATTACCATTCATGGTTTGATAATGCTTGCCGAATGAGCCCCAACCCATCCTTATTCTTCTAGTTATTTCACTCTCATAATTCGGCTCCGCGGTTACTACCTGTCCTAAGTAGACGTACTCCTTTACAACTTCCAGTGTCTCGACACCTATCGCAAAGCGCTGTTCTCTGTCAAGATTGTTCCACATTACTTTAGTTTTATGCATATTAATTTTCAGACCTACTCTTCTACTTTTCGTATCCAGTTCAGTAATCATGAGCTGTAATTCGTCTCCCGCGTTACTCATCAATGCAATGTCATCAGCGAATCGTAGGTTACTGAGATACTCTCCATTAACTCTTATCCCTAACTCTTCCCAATCTAGGGCCCTGAAAACCTCCTGTAAACACGCGGTGAATAACATTGGAGAGATCGTGTCTCCCTGCCGTACGCCCTTCTTTATTGGGATACTGTCGCTTTCTTTATGGAGGAATATAGTGGCTGTGGATCCGCTGTAGATTTCTTCCATTATGTTTATATAGGCTTCGTCGATGCCTTGATTCCGCAGTGCCTGCATGACTGCTGATGTCTCCACCGAATCAAATGCCTTCTCGTAATCTTTGAAGGCTATGTATAGGGGTTGGTTCTATTCCGCGCATTTCTCTATCACCTGATTGATAGTATGAATATGGTCGTGATCGTATAGTGGTTGTACCTTGCGTTGTGCCTGAATATGTTGAGAGACAAATTATTTGAATATTTGGGTTATAAAAGGGATCCTGCGCAACAGTGAGCTGCTGTAATGAGTAAGCCATATTTTCGCAAAGCAATAATGTAATAATTGTTGGGGTGTCACGCCCAAAAAACGATATGACTACGAGAGACGCCATAGTAGAGGGCTGCGGTAATTTCACCTATCTGCAGTTCCTTATGTGCACCTAAACGTAAGTACATGGTCCGCTAGCGTTTTGCGTTCGTTGAAATGCAGGCTCCATGGCCGAGATTCAAATCAGAGACCTTACGGCAAGCAGACCAGCACCATAACTAGTAGTCCTCCTTGACGGGTTAGGTTTGGAAAGTCTCTACGCTTTGAGACAACCGGGTGCGTGGAGAAATAATTAAACCGAGTGTTTGAAAAAAATATAGCAATTCGTGTTTACTTCAGACACTTTTCGTATCTTTTATGAATGCGCTTATAATGCTTCGCAAGCCTGAACGATTTGCCAAGAAAGAAAGCTTTATCTATTGCCATGAAACGCTCCATCATATCCTTGAAATTTGAATGAGCTAGCCATGTGAGAATGCAAGCATCTCTTTTCACCCAATAAGAGAGCTAAAATGCATAATGCGTTCAAGAGGACCTTTCCTTATAGATAACATGAGCCGCGGGCATTGCGAACATTGTGGACGCCCTCATGGCGATGCCAATTTACTTAGTATACAAGAGAACACTTGCTTTTCTGCGCAGTAGGCGCAGCGAAAAGAAAGAACGAACCGTTCCACACAAAGTTTTAACTCCCCGTCGAACGCTATGTCTCAAGCAATACATCAGCGCACAATTACCATTACATCATAATCATTCAGAAAACAAATAAATACACTGTTACAACCACTTTGCATACCAAACCTTTTAATCGTTTAAATAGCCATGGAAAGTAGCGCAAGTATTTATACGATTCGTGAAGCGCCGAATAAAGTACTGCTCGTATCAGAAACCATTTATGTAATTGCCTTTTTTCAGTAGTTATTGTAGTCTGGCAATTAGACTCGCGATTTATATTTGTCGTGACATCGCAATCGACTCTCTTTAGTTAATGTTCTGGCAAGGACAAGCAAAGCTACTTTGAGATAAATATATTGAAAGCCGCACCATTCGTTAATCAAGGAAGTTTTCGTTTCGAACGTGTGCGTCTGCAACCACATACGAAGTAACAACAAAGATATCTTGGCACGAGAACAGGAGGCCCAACACATGCGGGTTCTGGGGAAGCTAAGCGAACTCATTCCTATATAAGATGCTATAGGCGTAAATTGTGTAGGGCGCCAGAAGTTACGCAACGATGTTTTTGTTGCTTCAGGCCATCCTCCATCTACAATCCGCCGTAATAAAAGGGCGCTAGCACAGCACAGACCACGGTAGAAGTCACTGCGCCTTCCTGGTTCACCACTCACTTGCAAGCACCAAGAAAGCCACGATGAAGAAACTGGTACTCATATTGGTCGTTGTTCTTCTCTGTGAAGGTAAGTGCCAGAAGGGCCATATCTGCTACGGCTGTTTTTTAGAAGGCGATCATAGCTTTTCAGGTAGCTTTGGCACATCTGGAAAAAAAATAAATAACAGCTCATTGCGTTCGCAACCAAGCTCTTTGTAATATCACCCAAGACTTCATTCACAACAGATTAACAACATATAGTTTCTAAAGCGAAGAAGAGAAAAAATAAGGGCTGTTGCGTAGGTGACATATGAGGATTTATTATGAGGCAGTGACGGTATGGACCTTCGATGTGGCACCGGTCGAACCCAAATGCTGATCGCGCGCATTGCAACAGGCGCGAAAGCGTTTCTACCTTTGTTTTCACTGGAATTTTGTTGTTATGCGCTGCGGACAGACTGCTATGAAAGCATCGCAAGATATATGTGGACAACACATAAATATTACCCAGCAATGAAACAGATAAAGTAAAAAAAATGCTTATATTGAGGATATGCTGCATTAAAAAAATTCTTACACGAACAGCTGAGCTTCTAAGGAAGACGCATCCAAACTAGGAGTTAAGACCAAGAAACACGAAGAACAATTTCGTTACTTTCGGTGGTCGACTATGCCCGTGAGTCAAGGACACAGGCGGCCATTAAAATGATGGACATAGGAAACCAGCGAAAACAATGAAGCCAAATTCAAGGACCATGACTTTGATGAGGTGGCTCCTAAGACTTTCACAATGCGTGAGATCCGTCCATATGCTTGAATGTTTCTTGTTTTTCGAAAAATGCAGGCGTGGGGAGTCTTTGGATAGGAATGAGCTGACCTACAGAAGGCTCCACAAAGTGAAACAACGCGTTCTAGTGATAGTCCGATATTGTTGTCACAGCACTTTAATGGGATGAAATCGCCGCGCAGATCCCAAGGAATCACGAGGAGTCGGCCCACCGAAACGCACCACGAGAGCATGGGAAATTTTAGGGCAAGCCCTTTTGGTGCGCCAGCGAACGCCGTTTGTAATTCAAAGGCCGAATCAGAAGCAAGAGTTGACAAAATGCACGTAAACATTTTAGTTACAAATACTTCAATTCATGCACATTCGGCTGGTTCACACGATTGCTTCTCAGACGGGATAACAAAACGGACACTAACAACAATCGCGCTGCAGTACCACACATGTGTAAGGGAAAGCCCAAGGACATCAGGTGTCCCATATATTAGATGCGAACCAGCTTTTGCGCTGGGCTTTGTCCGTAGTTCCATTGGCGACCGTCCGCTTTCTAAAACCTACCATAGATATCTGTAACATATTGAGCGCACGCTCGCGCCAAGGAGAAGTCTTCTTCGTCATGTTCTTCGACCTCCTTGATGATGATACGTGCAGAGCACTTTAGGGGCCCGGGCTGCCGTATGATATCCTAGCTTGGCGTAACGCAGACAAAACAACGTGTGCTGGCACGCGCTAGGGCGTTCGGGCTGTGTAAGGGGCTGGTTAAGACGCTGTGGCCTCTCCCCCATACACTATCTCAGCAAACATGTGATGGCGTCGGCGAACGAGATTCTGCAGACGCGCGATGAACCTGCGTGGCGTGTTCCAACAAGATTTCGGGACGAGTAACAGCAACAACAATTACAGTGATTTCATGGTTTGCTCCACATGCAGGGACGCGTTAACATTGGGCAAGGTGCCCGTGATGAACGGAACTTTAAGTCGACCCATGCACTCCTTCGCATCCCCACATAGTTCAATTTAGTGGGAGATGGCGAAATTTTTTTTATTTGTTGATTGATGCCATCTTTGCGCGGAATTCATCATACGCTGTGCCCAGGAGTATTTTAACTACTTTAGCTACGACAAGGGCTAAATCATGATCGTGGACATTAGTCGTCGGGATGGAGATGTGCCACAAGGCTTCAAAGTAGGACGTCAAAGGGGACTGTGGCT
Organism: Rhipicephalus sanguineus; assembly: GCF_013339695.2. NCBI lineage: Eukaryota > Metazoa > Arthropoda > Arachnida > Ixodida > Ixodidae > Rhipicephalus > Rhipicephalus sanguineus. Next base: position 108,636,660 of record NC_051181.1, read on the forward strand.
GCGAAGCACCAATAGACATTGTGCAAGCTCTAACGAATCAATGTAAAATAAATAATCAACTACCGCTGTTAATACAGAGTTCATTTTAGTGGTATACTGATTCCTATGACGGGGGGATGAAGCATGTTCTTTTCATCGTCATGCTTTACTTACTTTGTGAAAACATGAGTCAGAGAGGAAAGAGCGGTGTTGGGGAAGTAGGAGACTGCGGACTCAGAGATGGTTATTGAAGGGTTTTTAATAAACTACGCGACCAGAAAACAAAGGGCCCCAGGCCCGATTGACTATACAAGCGGTTTTCCGAGCAGCTTCCCTCGTTGGCTGCCGGAGGTGGACTCCCTGTCGCCTCGTCGACGCTCTCTCCCTTCCACGACGATCACGTGACCGTGACCCGGCCGCGGCTTCCAGGCGCCAGCTCCTGGGGTCGAAGGTCGAACACATCGACGCTTGGTTCCAAAGCAAGGGGCGCGATGACAGGCAAACACCTCTCGCCCCCCCCCGTAACCGTTCCAGGGAAGAGCCGTGGTCTGTTCACTGTCAGTTTAACGACAGACGCGGCGGTCTCAGGCTCGCGGGGTGCGCGGAAACGGCGTGAAGGCATCTCGGGCTGCAACACCGATATATCTTGAACGGAGAGTCCGCGAAGCTGCTGTCACGCAACAAACTCCTCCCCCCGATGAAGTCCTTCGTCGAGGCTGCTTCCGCCGATGCAGGGTCGAAAGAAGGAAACACGAGTGTATGTTGCAGAAACACTGCTCTTCACACACACGCACGAGCACTAACACACACATTCGCAAACGCTCGGGACCGGCAGCGCACAAACGACCTGGCTGCCAGACAGTTTACTGAGACCTCTTGGTCGTTTTTTTTTTCTTATTTTTCTTTGGTGTATTCGGCTCTCGACTAAGAAGACATACCATAGTGCAAGGTTACACAAAAAACAGGTGGCCGTTCCACCGAATTGCCCTCAAGCCACTTAGAACCCTCGACTCAAACCATCTGCGTTTTTGTTCGCACTTCCCTTTCTGTATTAACTTCGAAGTTGAACTCTTGCAGAATAAGGCTCCATCTCAGTAGCCGGCCGCTTTTTCCCGACATTTCTTTAAGCCATGACAGGGGGCAATGATCAGTCTCTACCACAAATTTGGTCCCCTCGAGATAACAGCGCAGTTTTTGAATCGCCCAAACAATACACAGGCACTCTTTTTCCGACGTGCTGTAAGCCTCTTCCCGCGGGGTCAATTTCCGACTGAGGTACAGCACGGGGTGTTCCTCACCCTGCTCGTTATCTGAGAAAGAACGACACCAAGACCACGATTACTAGCGTCGCACTGGAGAATGAATTTGCGACTGAAATCAGGTGAAGCCAAGACTGGTCCTAGGGATAGAGCGTTCTTCAATTTCAAGAATGCTTCCTCTTTTGCATTAGTCCAAGTGACCTTTTCCGGCTCCATCTTCCTCAAACTATCCGTTAGAGGACTCGCGAGTTGGGAGTAGCTCGGTATATAATGTTGATAATATCCGGCCATTCCCAGAAATGATCGAACATCTTTCTTCGTCACGGGCTTCGGAAAGTTTAGTATTGCTGCTACCTTCGCTTTCATCGGCTCGCGCTTTCCGCGTCCTATCTCGTGACCCAGGTAAGTGACACTGGTTCGCCCCAACTGGCACTTCTCTGCCTTTACTGTCAAGCCTGCTGCTCTGAATCTATCAAGTACTTCCCTCACGTGTTCCAAGTGGGAACTCCAGTCATTCGAAAACACAGCTACATCGTCCAGGTAGGGCAATGCGAATTCACTAAGTCCCTCCAGTACCCGGTCCATCAATCTTGAGAAACAAAATGGTGCGTTCTTGAGGCCAAAACTCATTGTCACAGGTTGAAAAGTACCGAAAGGCGTTATAAAAGCTGCATAGCGACTGGCTCTTTCGGTTAAAGGTACTTGCCAGTAGCCTCTCACTAAATCAAAAGTAGATATAAACCTTGCCTTGCTAACCAGCTCCACTCTTTCTTCAATGTTCGGCAAAGGGTAAACCTCGTCCTTAGTGATCGCATTTAACTTTCTGTAATCCACACAAGGTCGTGGATCCTTTCCCGGTACTTCTACCAACATCAACGGAGAGCAGTAATCGCTGCTTCCTGGCTTGATCACTCCTAGTTCAAGCATGCGGCTGATCTCACTTTTCATAATCTCTTGATTCCTTGGTGACATGCGATAGGCTTTAGATGTAAATGGAACTTCTGATGTTAGTTCAATGTCGTGTGTCACCAAGTGTGTCCGTCCCAGCTTCTCCGTGAAGCATTCGAGGGAGTCCTCTATGACTCTCCTTAAATCCTCAATTTGTTCATTGTTCAGCTCACTCTTATCCACAGAGTGCGCGATGATTTGTTCTACAGTCGGAGCCATTTCGCAGAGTAAGGAAGGCACCTCCGTAGTAACGTCCTGAGAGTGATTCAAGGCAATGCTCACCATCTCCCTCCTTTCAAAGTATGGCTTTAACAAGTTCACATGATAAACTCGCTCTTCCTGTCTCCGTCCGGGTAACCTTACCAAGTAATTTACCTCAGACACGCATTCTATTATCTCAGCCGGTCCGTCCCAGAGGACCTCGAGCTTGTTCTGCCTACTCGGGCGCAATATCATCACCTTGTCGCCAACTTTGAATGTCCTCTTTCTCGCATTCTTATCGTAGTAGCGCTTCGCCGCTTTCTGGGCTTCCTCCAAGTTGGCCTTTACAATTTGTCGAGTCTCATTTAATCTTCCCATTAGTTCAACTACATATTCTACCACACTCTTATCAACCCGTTTGTCTTCCCAAAGTTCCCGAACTAGCTGCAATGGGCCCCTAAGGTTTCTTCCATACACGAGTTCTGCAGGAGCAAACCCAGTGCCTTCGTGCGGCACAGTGCGCAAAGCGAAAAGCGCGCCTGGAAGACAACAGTCCCAGTCTACTTTTCGCTCATGGCACAACGCTCTCAGCACTTTCTTAAGCACAGCGTGCCATCTTTCAACACTGTTGCTTTGTGGGTGATACACGGAGCTGTGTAAAATTTTGATTCCGCATTTCTCAAGAAATGTGGTCGTAAGTGCACTCGTGAAAGTCGTCCCTTGGTCTGATTGTATCTCCGCTGGGAAACCAAGGCGAGAAAACACTGTCAATAGGGCATCTACTACCTGCACTGAAGTAGCCTCTCTTAGCGGTATGGCTTCAGGGAATTTTGTTGCTGGACACAACATAGTCAATATGTACTTGTAACCAGCCTTGGTCTTAGGTAGGGGTCCAACAATATCAATAACAACCCTTGAGAACGGTTCTGAAATTATAGGCACCTTCACCATTGGGGCCTTCCTTTTGTCGTTGGATTTACCCACCTTCTGACACGTCTGACATGTTCGTACGAACTCCTGTGCATCTCTAAAACAACCTGGCCAGTAGAATTCCTGGAGTAGCCTCTGTTTAGTTTTGTTCACTCCGAGGTGCCCTGCCCACGGGTGATCGTGGCAAAGACTCAGCAGATCCTTCCGATAATCGGCTGGAATTACTATCTGATCAAAGCTTCTGCCTCGTTTGTCTTTGTAATGTCGATAAAGGATACCATCTCTTTCCCTGAACTTAATGTTACTCGAGGAGACGCCTTCGCCTAGGCTACTGCACACGACCTTAAGCGTAGGGTCGTTTTTCTGTGCGGCCCTTAGTGTATCTCGACCAACATTCAGTAGTTTATGTAGAGAAGGCGCAGTTGGTCTTACCAAGGAGCCTTCGTCCTCGGTTTCGGTGAGCCTTTCACGCCCAGCGCCTTTCTGCGGGCGCTCCGCTTCAGCATCAATTTGATCTTTTCCGGCACTCAAAGGTACCTTGACCTCCGTCTGCTCCGCTACGTTTCCCCCAATTACTGGTTCTTCCAGTTCAGGTTCCTCTTTCCCGTCTGAATAACGCAACTGCACTGAAAGCTGTCTGGCTTTAGATCGCGTCAGCGCAAGCACCTGTGCATCCACGTCAGCAAACTTTTTTCCCTGCTCATTCAAAAGCGACTCGGATTTATTTGAAAAAAGGTATGGATACCCCTCGGGCAACGCTTTTGATACCGCTGCCACAGTTTCTAAAGTACCGAATGGCCCCTCAATGTGAACTTTTGCCATTGGCAGGCACACAGAGTCCTCACTGACTGCTTGACGTATCCAAGCGCATTCAGAAAGATAGTCCTTGCTTGATACGTACTTTGGGTGGACCACGTCCATGGTGGCCGCTGAGTCCCTAAGTACTCTACACTTCTGGCCATTTACAACTAGATCTTTGGTGTACGGTTTTAGTAGCTCGTTGTTAGTGGGATCACTGCTTATTATGGTCGCGAATACACGCTTTTCCTTTCGGCAATTTCTGGCAAAGTGACCCGCTTCTTTGCAAATGTAACAAATGGTTGGCCGTCTCTTTTCCAATTCCTCTGACTGACGCTCTGGCCCCTTTCCTCGGACTTCCTGTTCTTTGTTCACGCTAGCAGTCGGTTGCGATGAATTTAGCTGCCCTTTGCCCTCTCTTTCCCGCATATCTCGCGGTCCTTTATAATAAGGCTGCTGCCCAGAATGAGCCTTTCGATAGCCCTGACTGCTTAGGCTAGTCTCTTTGATGCCACGACTCGCCACATACTCATCCGCAAGTTGCCCTGCCTTCTTCACACAGACGCCAACTTGTCTGTCTCTCACCCAAAGGCGTATGTGGTCCGGCAAGCACTCATAGAACTGCTCGAGACAGATTAAATTCTGAAGCTTGCCGAAGTCGCCCTCTGCACCAGAGCCCTTTATCCATTCGACCAAGTTATCAGTAAGGCTGCAAGCAAATTCAACAAAGCTTTCATTCGCTTTTTTCCTCCCTGTTCTAAACCTTCTCCTAAACTCTTCGGTGGAGAGCTTATACTTGGAGAGCAGGCTTGACTTCACCAAATCATAGTCGCCTGCTTCACCAGCGCTAAGACGAGCAACAACTTGTGACGCCTCCCCCGGAAGCAACGCAAGCAACCTTTGTGGCCAAGTGTCGCGGGTGAATGAATGTCTCTCGCACATGCGTTCGAAATTCACAAGGTAAAGACCGATGTCATTCCCCACACTGAACGGCTGAAGCAAACTAGTCATCTTTACATGGTCGGACGAAGCGGCTGCCACACTCGCTCCCGACGCCAATCTCGCTTGCTCGAGCCTTATCCTTTCGAGTTCAAGCTCAATTTTCCTCTGTTCTCTCTCAAGCTCTAACTCAGCTTGCCTTTGTTCCCTCTGTTCTTTCCTTTCTCTAGCTTCTGCCCGTTCTTTCTCAATGCGGCATATCTTTTCCCATGCCTCTGCGATTTCGTCCTCTTCGAAATCAACTTCCTGAATTGCGCAGCGGATCTCGGGTTTCCTCATTTTCTGACTCACTTCCACCCCGAGCTCTTCCGCCAAAAGCAGCAATTCGTCTTTTGTTAGCTTCCTTATATCCATGGTAAGCAAGAGCCGACTACACCAACTTTCGAAATAACCACACACCCTGTGGTGGCAAACGAAAATTAATGTGCCCGATTGAACCCGGTTCTAATCGTCTGGCAAACAGTGGTCGCTCAAGCACTCACCGATACCACGAGCGTGCGATGGCCTTGTCTCCCGGAGACGTTGCCTCATCTGCCGATCCCAGATCGACGACTTGCTCGTTGTGGAGCCTTCGCCGCTTGCCTCGTCTGCGTAGTGGAACCCGATGATCCCGGATCGTCGAAGTTCCTTCCCTTCAGCAGGTGTCCGCCAGCCTTCTTCTCATCCCGCCGCTGCCAACCAGTTTGTTGGGGAAGTAGGAGACTGCGGACTCAGAGATGGTTATTGAAGGGTTTTTAATAAACTACGCGACCAGAAAACAAAGGGCCCCAGGCCCGATTGACTATACAAGCGGTTTTCCGAGCAGCTTCCCTCGTTGGCTGCCGGAGGTGGACTCCCTGTCGCCTCGTCGACGCTCTCTCCCTTCCACGACGATCACGTGACCGTGACCCGGCCGCGGCTTCCAGGCGCCAGCTCCTGGGGTCGAAGGTCGAACACATCGACGCTTGGTTCCAAAGCAAGGGGCGCGATGACAGGCAAACACCTCTCGCCCCCCCCCCGTAACCGTTCCAGGGAAGAGCCGTGGTCTGTTCACTGTCAGTTTAACGACAGACGCGGCGGTCTCAGGCTCGCGGGGTGCGCGGAAACGGCGTGAAGGCATCTCGGGCTGCAACACCGATATATCTTGAACGGAGAGTCCGCGAAGCTGCTGTCACGCAACAGCGGCAATGCTAGCACAGGAAGCTTTAATAATACTCATGAACTTAATTTAGGATGGCGAAAAATAAGTGTGCATGGTGGCAAATACCATTTGCTACGACTGCACCTTGTACGAAGCTGGAGCCACAAATTCTCCGCCAAGGGTAGTTTGCTGGACGTATATTGGAGTCACTCTTCGGTCACCGAAGTGGTAGTCGAACCCTTCAGTCACTGATAAATTAAAAATACGCAACCATGTTCTTCTCTCGGCGCATTTATAGGCAGGTAGATCGGAAGGGCGCCCACTTGTAGATATCCAAGAAATTACAGTTTTATTGGCGAGCAAATCTATGCGAAAGCATTCACTGACTGACTCAACCATTGTTGTAGTCCGAAATCTAGCCGCTACGCGGTTCAGGACTTTTTGTTCGCTTGCCAAAGCTGAAGTGGTCACTTCGGTTATTCATCTTGGGCCAGTGACAAATCAAACTGAATGTTTGACTTGTCTCTGTTACTAGGTCCGAACTACAGAATCCTGAAGCGAAAAATGAGCGGCAATAGAGAGGCCCCTGTGAAATAGCTGACAAGACGGCCAACAGTCCGTCGTGTAAATGAAATCGGACCAAGCCAAGCTGTTAAAAAATATCCCGGGACAGAGTAGGGGTAGGCGTGGGAGGGCTATTCCTTCTATTAATGCGTCAGGGGGAAGGGGAGCACGATCCCCGCTGTACCGCCGTAGTCTCTGCCTATGCGTGTCAGTGCATTGCAACGAATGCGGTTGCCTACCACTGTTTAATGAACGTTCAGCTGTGTTTAAGATGGTGCATAAGGATACACGGGAGATAGTCGAGGCTAATCCAATTCCAAAAAAAAAGATGCCAACTGCATGAGTGTGCTAAGCGATTTCTCTTAGCACTTAAGAAATCACCAATCTGGATGATGCCAGCTTGCATGATTATTATCTTTTTGCCTGTCTTCGTCTTTTTTATAAGTACCACACGTCCAGTCGTCATTCCAGTGGCTGTCTCCAGAGCTCTGGCCTCACAGGTTGCGGCAAAGTGTACTTTATAAACGTGTGTTTGGAGCTAAGGTTCATACCCTTGGCTTCCTTAGGCTGTATACTGCTTGTACATTCGTGGCAAACCTTCTTTCTCAGTGGCGCTAACGGAAGCGGCACGCCGTAATCCCCCTGCAGGCGGCAGTGGAAAGAAACCGGTGGTTTGTAATGTAAGTATATTTTTCTTAATATTATTACTCAAGTTCACACGAAAGAGAACGTCAAAGTTAATAACGATTGCATAAGGATACAAGTCACATGGAAATTACAATGACGCCTTTAGCGCGACAGCCTTAAGGAGCTCGTTTCGCAGAAATCCCGGTTTCAGTGTCGGCGTCGTTGGTTGTGAGCGAAAAATCAGCGTTGCCCGTGAGCAAAAATTCGACACAGATGCAAAATGAATAAATAATAAAAAGGAACGTTAGACAGTGGTGCAAAGCCTGAAGGAACAGCGGACCTAGGCGGCCATCCTTGTTTCTGTTTCTTTTTTTTCTTCCTCGCCAGTGCACCGCCCTCTTATACCGACGCTGACGTCATGGTTTTAGCTCCGTCCACGCAACTGTGCAGAGTGGATCGAGAAGTAGAGGGCGGCTAGACGAAGTGCGCGTAAAGTGCGCGCGCAGCCGCGCACACGCACCAGCTGCGCTCATAGGCGTGCGCAGGGTTCCCCATCAGGGGGGGCGAAGGTTCATCGCAGCGCCCCCCCCCCCACCCTACTAAGCCAATGTATAGGGCAGATTTTGCGCCTCCCCCCCTCTTAGGTGCTAGAACGGTCAATGTACAGGGCAGATTTTGCGCCCCGCCTCTTAGGTGATTAGGGGGGCGGCCGCGCCCCCTGCCATTCGAGGTCAAAAGTGTCATGTCGACCTTCAGATAGGAAGTGACAGGGGGAGGGGTTACTGATGTCGTGCCGGAAGCCCACATGTGGCCCGCAGGCGGAAGGTTGCCGACCCCTGGCTTATACTATGCTTTACTATGCATGCCCAGGCATTTGTAAGCAATTTCCAGAAATTTTTTAGTTATTGATCGATTATCGATTGGGTATCAATTTCAGTATGTCTTTGATGCTCCCTCTTTCTGTCTTTCTCTCTCGCTATGTGTCTCTTTCTTTGTATGCTATGCTTTACCCTTTCCCCTCCTCCTCATCCTCACTTCTGTTTCCCATCCCTTTTGGGGTACCATACTATGCAACGCTATGTTATGCTCTGTTAGCGCGCATGGATCACCGAGTGGTTGGGATGCTAGCCTTTGGATTGTGGCTACTCGGGTTCGAATCCCGCCTCGTGAAGAAATTTTTTTACTAAAATTTCTCTATTTCTGTTTCCTTCTGTCTCTTTCTTTCTCTCTCGCTCTGTACTCCTTCTTTCAACCATCGAAGTTATTCCATCCCACGCAGGGCAAATCGGTGCACGTGTTCTGGAGCGAAGCAGAAGAGGAAGAAGAGTACGAACATAGCGCGTGTCGGTTCATGATGTGATAATTGTCTTTTGCAGGATTATAACCAACGGCTGCCAAAAACAGCCCCGCTGTTAAAACGTTCGGTTCGAGTGGGAATCGAACCCAGGACTTCCGTGTGGCAAGGAGGTGTTCCACCACAGAGCCACGCCACTGCTTGAATTTTTTTCGGGAAAAAAAAACCTATACGGATGTCATGTAGAGAGAGGAGTCTCCGTAACACATGTAATATTGCGTGGCAGAAGCGTGAACTCGCACCAGGCGTCAAAACATGTGCACTGCGCAACGAGTGGTTGGTTTAAAGGCCCACCGATTACAAAGCGCACAGATAAAATTAATCACCGTTAACAGCAACAGCATCAACAAAGAGTGAAGCTGCGCGGTTACGCGTGTTTCCTTATGAAAGTTTACTGGGTACTTCCCCAATTTACAAAAGGAAGAATTATGCCGTAGTGGGCGCATCACAAATCTCTTCGCCGCAGGAATTCTAGTATAGTCTAAAACAGCCTATGTTACGCGCACAGACGTTACTATCCTTGCGGCACGGTGTCCACCAACAACCGAGGCGAGGCTAGCGATTGAGAAGGCTATGTAAATGGGCAAGATTACGCTGTCGAATTCTACTCTTGAAGGTGGAACTCAAGCGTCCTCCAAGTTATTCTTTCTTTCTTTTCTTGCTCTTACTTGTATCAGTAGGCGAAACGTTATGTTTTGGAATGACACAATGTATTCTTTGAAAATGCGCAAGTTGTCAGCAGCCAGAAACGAGATTGTGAAGGTGCGAGAATTGTGACAAACTACTCAATAACCTATCATAGATGACATGGGCAGTATTCATTGATACATAAACCTGGAAGCAGGATATTAGCGCCGTGCTGAGGTGTATTCGCGTAACTGAACTCTCACGTACTCAGTACATTCCGAACGTTACCATGATAGCAGAAGTGGCTTCCATGTTATTTCTAGAATTAGATTGAATAGATGTTGAAGATATGAGGTCTCCCTCACATCATACGCCTCGCCTGTCCGAGAAATACACTTGCAGCGTCACAGGTGATTACTATGCTAATCTCCGTAGTTTTGGCTATCTGTTGACTTCCTGCAGAGTGTTGCCTTTCATTTTCCTCTTTCAGTATATACTGCTGTGCCTAGGAGTTAATATCGCTTGGAGAATGGTGCATGGTAGATTTAATACTAGTGTGAAAATAAGCTGAAAGCCCAATAGTTATCTGCATGACCTATGTCTTTTTCGTTGGATCAGTTAAGTCTAGCGCTCTATCATACATCAAGATAAGAGTGAATACTTTCTCACTGATTCCTTCATGTGTTACCTGTCCTGTTGATAAATCTTCAAAATGGCTGGAAGATGGCTTCGGAAAAGTTTTTATGCGTTTCAAAAAAATGAGGAAGTAAACAGATAACACGTTGTCGTTCTTCATTCTTTACAGGGTAAAACATGTAAACCGAATGAGTACTGCGAGGACTATTTTGTATCGCCCCCGCAATGTGAGTACTTCAGACCTACAGTCACTTTGTTTCCTACGTTGGAAGCATTAGTGTCATGTTTTATGCTCATAATCATCATCATCGCCAGCCTTTATTTCTTTCAACTGCAGAACGAAAGGCTTTCACAGTGACCTATACCCATGCTGTCCTGCGCGAGATGATTCATCTTTTATATTTTCAAGTTTGTTAATTTCGTCACCACACTTGACACTTACTGTATTCGGCCAAGCATGTTCCAGTGTTACTGGAAGTTGTGTTTACAAAATATCCACTCGCTTTTCAAATTAACAGCTAGAGGTACAATCACTGCCGAGGGGGAGCTCTACGTCGCGCCGTAAAAGAATTGGGTACAGAGAAATCGGCTCTCAGTCGCTTCAATGTATGCCGAAAGTTGCAAAGAAAGACATTAATGTATGACGAGCATAAGTGGCATGTTATGACAGATCGATCACTGTTTCGTGTCAGGCACGCCGCCTGCTTCGCATAACATTAATTCCCGCAGATTGTGAGATTTCTTTTTGTTACTGTGACAGCAATTAAATGGACACTCGATGTGAAATTTCGCCTTCGCCGTCGCCGTAATGTCTCCTGTAAAGTCCAAATTTATAGCATCGGGCCACGCGTCGTATGCTCGACGTGCAAGTGAAAGCGTTCGATTTTTACATGTGTTAACAATGTAGATGTAAAAAGCAATTTAAAGATTCACTATAGTTCAATTTTCAGCCACTAAGCTACATACATATATATATATATATATATATATATATATATATATATATATATATATATATATATATATATATATATATATATATATATATATATATATATATATATATATATATATATATATATATATATGAAGAGAGAGAGAGCGCAAGAGAGCATGCTGTTTTCTCAAAACGAAAACGAATTCATCTTTCGTCTTTTTTAGGTGCTGTGAAAGACCCGCTTGGACGATGATGACAAGTTGCTGCCCATGAAGAAATATCGGGTCTGAAAAGAAACGTGAAGCTTGGAAAAAGCGCTATAGGAACATGAACAGCATCATCCTGTTGATCGACTGAATAAAGTTACTTGTACTCACAAAGTAGGCTCAGGCTGCCATTTCTTCCTTTAATAAGCACATTGATAAATTTGAAGTATGAACCGGATAAAATGTCCGCACAGCCTTTTAAATAGTTCTTAAAAGTGGATTCCTCCGTTTGACAGCTTTCACTAAGACAAAAGCAAGCAGAAAAAATATGCACAGAAATCACTGACGGATGATTATTGTCGATGAGGCCGAATAGCCGTAATATATAATAAAAGCTATTCACCGGAATAACTGAAAAGTGCGCATCGCCGTGCATATTGGTTTCAGGAAGGCACAATGAGTTAGGGTGCTTAGGTAAAGTTTGATGTTTTCTTGTGTAATGTTAAAGAACATAGCCGCTAATCAGCCAATCTATAGCAATAATACAGGCAAAAGGGTTAATACGGATTAATACGAGTGGTACAACGCATGGCTTGAGGGCTTAAAGACCAAGGATCGGTTAGTCCCGCCTCAGGGAATACCTACGAATGGGAATGGGGAAGACAGAATCACCCGATTTCACGAAATTACAGTACGCCACAGATTGCAGAGGCGTACATTTCCACCGCCTCACACGAAATTAAGCAAGAAACAGTCGATCAAATGCGGGAGTTACAAACCCGATCCTACGCGAGTCCAGCTATAATGTACATAATTCACCCAGATTTATACACGACCGACAAGTGCAGACACTGCGACTCTAGAGCCACGCTAGAGCACATAATATATGGGGATGTCCAGGTATAATAAGCAATAACCCATGATGCAGCCTTAAACAGCGACAGCCTCCGCGCGCGCTCTGGGAGTCTGCGTTGCTCAACTCGGACCTAGAGCACCAACTCTGGGCCGTCCAGCGAGCTGAAGAAGCCGCCAAGGGCCAGGAACCCTTGGCCGAAGCCTAGGCGGGATCCAGGCCCCTCCCATCGATTCGCAGGGCACTCAATAAAGTTATTTGAACTAATGACCAGAAATAGGAACGCGTTTATTTTTAAGTATATAACAGTGATTGTTTCGTGCAGTGCATCAGAATTTTCACTATAAACAAACTAGCTTGTGACTACTAATTTTGCTAAATTCGCTTCTCACTTTGGGGGATATCCTTCCGCACGACGTCACACCCCATAATGGCGCAGCGTGGCAGCAGCTCTTTAATCCCCGCTGCCAATTCTTGCCTGAAGATGCGGAAGTCGTTTCTCGTTGGAGCTTTGCCGTGAACAATCATTCCACCGCTTATACCCCGGAGGCCGATGCAGTAGCCCCGCGGTTCCAATCAACGCTGATGTTGAGTGCAGGTCGTTCTTGCGGTAGCTTATAGAGCTCGGCCAGAAACCAACCAGTTTCCGGAATATGTTGAGGGACAAATTCTTCTAATATTTAGGTTATAAAAGGAATCCCTGCAACGGCAGTTGGCTGCTGTAATGAGTAAGCCATATTTTGGTAAAGCAATAACATAATAGTTGTTGCGGTTTCACGTCCCAAATCCACGATACGACTACGAGGGACGCCGTAGTGGAGGGCTGCGGTAATTTCGGCTAACTGCGGTTCTTTATGTGCCCCGAAATGTCAGTAGACGGGCCTCTAGCACTTTGCCTCAGTCGAAATGCGGCATCCATGGCCGGGATTCGAACCCGAGACCTTCGGCTGAGCAGTCGAGCACTATAAGTACTACTTCTCCTCGGCGGGCTAGTTTTGGAAAGTCTCTACGCGTTTGGACAACCGAGTGCGCACAGAAATATTTAAACCAAGTGTTTAAAAATTATACAGCAATTCTTGTTCATTTCAGACTTTTCATACCCTTTATGACAGCTCTTAAAATGCTTCGCGTGCCTGAAATATTTGCCAAGAAAACAATCTTTATCTGTTGCCATGAAATGCTCCATCATATCGTTGAAAGAGCTAGCCATGTGATAATGCAAGCATATCTTTGCTCTCAATAAGATAGTTAAAATGCCTAATGCGTTAAGGATGACCTTTCCTTGTAGATAACTTTGAGCCGAGGGCAGTGCGAACATTGTGGACGCCCTCATCACGATGCCCATATACTTAGTGTATTTAGTATGCACGAAAACACTTGCTTTTCTGCGCACTAGGACAAGCGAAAAGAAAGAACAACCGCTCCATACAAGAAGTTTTAACTCACCGTCGGACGCTTTGCCTCAGTGAATTCATCGATGCACAATTATCATTAAATCATAATCAGTTATAAAACAGATAAATACACTGTTACAGCCACTTTGCAGGCCAAACATTTTAATCGTTATAGAGAGATGGAGAATTTATTTACAAAAAGGCGGAGAGGTCCGCCGGAGTGACAGTTTACGATGGCCTGCTACTCTACACTGGGGAGGGGGAACAGGGGAGCGAAGGAGTGATGAATGACGATGGTGAGGTAGAGAGATGAGAATATAGTTCCGTTACGCTGGGGCAAACCTAAAGACGTGCATCTAGTCCAGTGGCTTGTAAGAAAGCTACGGCTCCTTCTATAACCCCACTTGTGCTGCTGAGGTCAGGCCAAGGACCTAACACAACCTCATCGGTTATTGGTCTACTATGATATTGCCCAATCGAAGAGATCAGTTTCTGACGTTCTCATGCGTACGCTGGACAGGCGCAAAATATATGTTCAAGTGTTTCTGGTAACTCACAATGAGCACAATCGGGAGCTGTGTCACTGCAGCCGATGAATTGGGCCTAGCGTCTTGGAAATGCCGCGCCAAGACGAATGCGGTGAATCATGCATGTGATGTTTCGCTTTAGCTTGTGAGGCATACGGAACTTCATTTCTGGGTCTCATTTATCAAGCCGCTTGTTCCGGCGTTCTGGTTTGTTCCAGTGCTCTAAGGTGGAATTGCGCATTATGCGCCGCAGTAAGGCGTTAGTGTCTGTTCGTGAAAACGCAATGCACACTTCCGGGGCATTATTTAAAGCCGTTTTAGCTTCGGCGTCAGCCTCTTCATTACCGATTACGCCACAGTGAGCAGGTATCTACTGGAATGCTACATGACGTATATTTTTTGTAGCATTGCCAAGAAGCTCTGCAATTCCTATCTATAAAGTATGATATGGGCCTTCTCTCATGATGCATTTGATGGTCTGAAGAGCAGCTTTGGCATCGCAGAATATCGCACATCTACGAGCGGGCTCTGCGGAAATGAATCGTACTGCCTCCCGAACAGCAACAAGTTCCGTGGCAGTTGACGTGGTCTCGGGATCTAACTTGAAACTTCGAGCGACGGTCATTTGCGCGATGACAAAGTCTGCGGCGGAAGCCCATGACGTGGTAGATCTATCAGTGTATACGTGTGTCGCACCGCCGTACATTGTATAAATGTGCAGGAGGGCAAGCTGCTTTAGGCCGATAGATGGTACAAGGGATTTCTTCGTAGTCCCAGGCATTTAAAGCCTAACGAGCGTTCTAGGCAGAACCCACGGAGGTGTCCCGGGAATACATGGTGGAGAGAATCTTGATGGTATCATGTTCTCGTGCCGTGACATTGCTCTTGAATAACAGCAGTCCGAGTGGGTATCAGGGAGTGCTGATAGGAAATGTTGCCTGTGTCGGGTCAGCAGGCGAAGATGGACTCCTAGGGGCTCGCAGAGCATATACACATCCATGGGACAAGCCCGATCTTCGGCGATAGCTCCATTAGTTGATGTGCAGCGTGGTGGGCCCAAGCATGTGCGGAACCCTTGAGCTTGGATGCTTTCTAGGGTGCTCACACAACTAGGCTTCATGTTTGAGAGCAAATGATGTATCGTAAGTATCCTACGATTAAAAACTGGTACAGTGGTAGGAGAGCAGCCTTCGACTGGCCCTATCTTGCTCCTGCCAAGAGCCGAAGAACGCGGACAAAACTTTTTTCATCTTTGACTTTATAGCAGCGACGTGTTTTGACCACGATAGATAAATAGCCATGGAAACTTTCATGCGATTAGTGAAGCGCCGAATAAAGCGCTGCTCGTATCACAAACCAGTTATGTAAATGCCTTTCTCCAGTAGTTATCATTGTCTGACAATTAGACATGTGTTTTATATCTGTCTTGACATCGCAATCAGCTCACTTTAGTTAGTTTTCTGGCAAGGACAAGCGAAACTACTTTAAGCTAATTATATTGAAAGCCGCACCACTCGTTAATCAAGGAAGTTTTCGTTTCGAACGTGCGTGTCTGCAACTACATACGAAGTAACAACAAAGCTATCTTGGCACAAGAACAAGTGACCCAACACGTGCGAGTTCTGGAGAAGCTAAGCGAACTCATTCCTATGTATTATGCTACACGCGCAAATTATTGAAGGCACCAGGAGTTACGCAATGATGTTTTTGTTCCTTCAGGCCATCCTCGATATACCCGCCACCGTAATAAAAGGGCGCTGGCGCAGCACAGACCAAGGTAAAGCTCACTGCGCCTTCCTGGATCACCACTCACTTGCAAGAACCAAGAAAGCCACGATGAAGAAACTGGTGCTCATATTGGTCGTCGTTCTTCTCTGCGAAGGTAAGTGCCAGAGCGGCGAAGTCTGCCACGGCTGTCTTTTAGGAAGTGATCACAGCTTTTCAGGTAGGTTTCGCAGATCTGAAAAAAAAAAATAACGGCTCATTGCGTTCGCAGCAAAGCTCTTTGTATTATCACTCAAGACTTCATTCACAACTGATTAATAACATATGGTTTCTAAAGCAAAGGAGAGAAGAAATAAACGCTCTTGCGAAGCTGACATATGAGGATTTATTATCAAGCAGTGACGGAATGGACATTCGAGGTTGCACCGGTCGAACCCGAATGCTGATCGCGCGCATTGCACCATGCACCAAAGCGTTTCTTCCTTTGTTTTCACTAGAATTCTGTTATGTGCTGCGGAGAGACTGCAGTGGAAGCATAGTAAGATATATGTGGACAACAAATAAATATTACAAAGCAATGAAACAGATAAAGGGAAAGAAAGATCTTTACATTGGTGCTTTGCTGCTTTAAAATAATCTTACACAAACAGCTGAGCCTAACACTTCTAAGCAAGACGCATCCAAACCAAAAGTTAAGATAAGGAATCACGAAGAACTATTTCGTTAATTTCACTGGTCGCCTATGCCCTTGACTTATGGGCACAGGCGACCAGTGAAATCATGGACATAGGAAACCAGTGAAAACAATGAAGCCAAATTCAAAGACCATGACTTTGACCAGACAGCTCCTAAGGCTTCCAAATGCGCGACATCCGTCCATATATATGCTTCCATGTATTTTGGAAAAAGAGAGATGTAGGGAGTCTTTGGGTAGGAATGAGCTGACCTACAGAAGGCTCCACAAGGTGCAACACCGCACTCTAACTGATCACTAATGATAGTCCGATGTTGTTGTCACAGCACTTTAATGGGATGAAGTCGTCGCGCAGATCCCAAGGAATCACGCACCACGAAAGCACGGGAAATTTTAGGGCAGGCCCTTTTGGTACGACGTTTGTAATTCGAAGACTGAATGAGAAGCAAGAATTATGAAAATGCACGTAAACATTCTAGTTACGAATACTTCAAGCACATTCGGCTGGTTAACACGATTGCTTCCCAGAAGGGGTAACAAAACGGAGACTAAAGATAGTCGTGCTTCAGTACCCCTCATGTATAAGTGAAAGCCCAAGGAGTTCAGATGTCCCAGATATTAACCAATGTAGTCAGAGCAAGGAGGTCATGGCGTAGAAGCAACGTTTGGTGTCGCATGTCGGTTTCATCGCGAAGACTCTCCTTCCACCGTTGGGCTGGTCGCATGGCTGTTGTGACTGACACACTGACCGGCTCTCTCTTCGCCTCCGCTGCTTATATGAGCTTCCATCGAAGTCCATGAGTTTTCAATGTGATTTAAAGACCCTCTGCACAGGGTGTCCCAGGGAACGAGGTAGAACGTTCTAGCGCCTCTATGCGTCGGTTGTCGACGGTCTCTGGTGTGCTGACGGCGTGGTCCACAATATATTAAGGCAGCTTCGCTCTAATGGTGCCAAGCCTGAAGGATGTGCGGATCTGGGCGGCCTTCCTTGTTTGTATATTTATCTTTCTTTCTTCGTCTCTTTCTTTCTCTTACACCGTTTTGTCTGTTTTTCGATCTCTTCTTCTCAATGTTTATTCATTCTTTTCTTTCTCTATCTTTCTTTTTCCTTCTTCTCTTTCTTTCCGTCTATTTTAACGTTTCCCCTTTCTCTTTATTTCTTTCTCGCTCTTTGATCGATTGTCTCCCTTTCTCGCTTTCTTTCTCTTCATGTCAAGCTGTCTGTTATTTATATCTCTTTTTTTTTGTCTGAGTCTTTCTACCTCTTTCTCCCTGCGTATATTTATTTTTCTGTCTTTCTATTTTCTCTGTCTTCCCTTTCTTTCTTTTTATTTATTTCTTTGTCTGCCTATCTCTTTTTTGCTTGTTCTCTTCCTCTCTTTCTTTCTCTCTCTTTGTACGCGTTCTCTCACCCATCAGAGTTATTGCATTGCACGCCGCACAAATCGGCGCACGTGTTGTGGTAGCGAGGCAGAAGATGAAGAAGCGGACGTAGATGGCGAAGGGAGCGCGTGCCGGTTCATCATACTGATAATTTTTGCACACGACCGACGGAGTTTCTCCGCGCTTGAAAAGTTCCACCGTTGAAACTAATAATCTTCGTAAAGCTACCGACCCTTTTATAACTAACGCCGAGGTCGAACGAAGAAGCACCAGTGCCCTGTCGTGGCTTCTGCATGCTCAAGGTGTTGTTCATCGCTTCCCAATCTCTTATGGTAAAGTGTATGGAGGGCAGACAGGCAGATGCCTTACGACAGCTCAAGGAAGAAGAAGCAAAAGTTGAACTGTTACCGCGATCGGCAGGTGTCAGCGCATTGCAAGGACTGCGGTTGCCTACCAATGCTTAATGAATCATGGAGTTTCGTTCAGGAACATCGGTAATGACACACGGGAGAATGTCGAGGCTGATTCAAAATGTGCTTGCAAAAGAAGGCGTGAACTGCGTCACCGCGCTCTGGATTATATTCGGTGCACAGAAAAACGCTTTTTGAATGATGCTGGCTTGCATAGTTGATACCTTTTTTGCTGCCCTCGTCCTTGATTTAAATACTACACGTTTCCGAATTAAAAATCAGTAGCTCCCACGTCCTGTTGTCTTACTTTGTTGCTGTCTTTTCAGCGCTAAGACCTGAATTGTTTGCGGTAGAAGTTTGTTTATAAAGGTGTGTTATAAAATTGTGTTTGGAGCTAAGGTACATACCATCGCCTTATTTAGGCTCTAAACTGCGCGTGAAGTCATCGCAAATCATTTTTCGCAGTGGCGCTCATGGAGGCGGCACGAAGTGCTTCCGGAAGAGGCGGCAGTAGAAGGCCACCAGTGAAGTGTAATGTAAGTATAACTACGTAATAATACTACTCACGATCTACTCCGAACGACTTATACATGCGAAAACACATGACTACTACGTCCCGTGCATTGTAGCTAGACACCTGTTATAGGCTCCTATCGCAAAACCTGGCAGCGTGAACCATCTTCTCTAGGAATATGAAGATCATTCGCAAGGAATCGACAAAATTCTCGTCGCGACGTGGATGCAAAATTACAGGGGAAGCACCACACAAAGAGTTGAGCTAATCTTTTGGCAAAAAAGTGCTTCTGTGGGAAAAAGAACAGGGTCAGGCCACAGCGTCTATGCAGTTACCCCACAGAACCATTTTATCGGTGTCACGTATTGTTTAGAACAAAATATGTGCCTTCAGGATCGTAATCTGACAATCTGGATGGAATCGATGCCTGTTTAGGCATGCGACTGTCGCGTCGTGGTTAGAGCATGGGCTTTAATAGTTGCAACAGAGAGTTCAAATGCAGAAGTCGGAACATTTTTTTACATTATGAAGGAAATGTCCTCCCAGCACTCTCCTACTCGAATTCTTTAATTGTTAATGACGATGCGTGCCGATCTCGAAGGCACTGCTTACTTAAAGAGGGTCTCAACATGTCACTTGTTTTCAACTACCCAGTGTACTTGCATACTATCAGCACTATTTAACACTGACTAGTGATGTTTAATAATAAATAAACGACTGATAGTGAGGACTATAAGCTGTTGGAACATCGAATCTGTTTTAACTCAGGGTCAGTCCGATACTTGAGCTGAATAGAACATGTGTTCTGTTTATGCTTACTCGAGGTAAATATGCACCGCGCTGACGTCACTAGTGCATGCATGTATTGTGAATTCACTCGCGGATTTAAACCACATGCGCTCCTGTATGTGTTCAATACCCGGTAAGTCTGTCGAAATGACTGCAAGGTAGCTACGTAAATGCTATGTGCATATTTACAGTAAATAACTAAGCTGATATTTCACATATTGTTCTTCATCTCTTGCAGGGCAAGATCTGTGCGCCGGATGAGTTCTGCGAGGATTGGGAAATACAGCCCCCTGCCTGTGAGTACTTCGCATCTACAGCTTTCAAGTTTCTTAATTTCGTTACTGTATATAGCAGTGTCCGTACTGGGCCGCACTTGCAACGTCATGGTAATAATTCCGTCGCATCACCTGACTGGTATAGTACACATCATACCTGTAAAAAACAGGCGGCAGCACTGACAGTTGCCGGAATTTATTTGAAAAGCTACATTCTCCTCGAATTACATTACGGGACGCGGTTTACGCCGTCCCGTAATGTAGTTCCAGGAGAATGTACCTTTTCAAATAAATTCAAGCAAATAATAGCGGGACAGCCTATGCAGCCAAAGCTGCACGGAAGGAGCTGCCGCCTATGCACTACACATCCACTCGAGTCCGGAGAAGTTCAACGTAAGTTTTGGTATCCGGTTTGGTAGTGCGGCTGATACTCTTCTCCAGAAACCGGCATCGGGGTCGCGACAGTAAATTCCAGGTGAGCTGTCATTTCTCGAAAAGATGTACGGACTTCGTGTGTTTTTATTTCGCCGCACCATGGTTGGTGAAATTCGTCGCCACTACAGCGTACCACCCACGTAACGAGCCTGGCGTGCGACAATTCGTCGAATTTCCCTCGGGTGTCTCTCTGATTGGTGCAGATGTTGATGAACGCTATTGGCAGCATACGCTCCGGCACGGAGTGAAGACCAGCTGTTGCCAGACCCTTTTTGTACAATGATGCTGTATGTCTCGTGTATATATATATATATATATATATATATATATATATATTTTTGTTTTGCAACCGGGTGTCCCCGCTATCTTTAGCCAAGGGTTCAAAAATACCATATTCGAGGCAGGCGAGTGAAATCCGTTGCAAATTACTGACAGCCACCTTGCGCACTCCGGAAAATTTTTGTTTTGCAATTCATTATTTTTTTATTAGCATTATTTAACTAAATTGCTAAACAATGACTCTTCAGAAACCCCCATTGCATTATTTGCGATAAAGAAAGTCTCACAAATACCGTTTTTTCCAAGCTGCGAAGAAAGCCCGCGAAATACAAGAAGAACCACGTGACTAGCTGTTCTCAGCCGTGGTTTGGACGAACGAAATTAGCTGCGGCCGCGATTCGCCGGCTCCGTTGCACCGTAGGCCGATAGGTCGACGGTGGTTTCTTGGCCCGCGCTCGCTACAACTTGCACCGTCACGCGCGCCAAGTGCCTGAGTGTGATATATATATATATATATATATATATATATATATATATATACAGTCACAGCTTACGCAAGTACGCCGTTTCTGATATTGGGTGATATCGCATCTGAAAAAGCCCCCGATAATTCGATGGTGCTCATTGACAAAAAGAGCTGTAACCATGACAGAAGTTCAGGGCGAGACGGAAGCTTCAAGAGGTGAACAGTCTTTCAACGAAGGGCGTCACTGAAGTTGCTGCGTCGAAGATAAGTCGACTTGTCAAAGAACCGGTTCCACAGACAAACCTGGTCAAAGATTTTTTATCTCCCATAAACGTCTTTGTGTCATGAGCGCGAAAACTTGCTTTTATTCCTTTGGGATGAACTAATTATTATTTGATCTGGCGGCTATCCTGCTAGCTTTTATAATTTACCCATGGTAACTACGTAGAAAGAAACAGCCATTTCAAATGAAACTATGTTGCCGTTCACAACAACGCAGTCGAGGTGGCGTATATATATATATATATATATATATATATATATATATATATATATATATATATATATATATATATATATATATATATATATATATATATATACACACATGTCAAATGTCTCGCACTATAACAACACCACTTCTTAGATTAGTAAATTTTTCAATGTATAGTAGTCATTTCAGCTTTCTTTACCTCAGAGCTCTTTTTACATGTCTTCCCGAGCACACTGTGTCCCACGTGATGATGTGCAACGAAAATTTGACACTTGTATATTCATATACCCATCGCATGTCAGTCATGTTAACACAATCTCTTTGACAGATTACCAACTGTTTTTTTTTATTTTATTGCGATAGTAATTATATGGACAGTCTCGGCTGGTCTTTGCCGTCGCGGCCGGCATGCACCGTATATATATATATATATATATATATATATATATATATATATATATATATATATATATATATATATATAGACGCGCGGCGTCTCGTTCCGAAACGCGCGGCGTTTGACGGCTAGGCCACGAACAGTACCCTCTTTAACCATGCTAACGGCGACCTATTTAACATCGTGGTTTAGCGCTAAAGAAAGACAGACACATGTGAGAGACATGACAGGCGCTACTAACAACTGGTTTATTGCAAGGGTTGCAATGGAATAAATACCACACTGGTGCGCAGACGTGACGGACGCGTAACAAGACGTCACCACTTATCAGGCTACAGGCATGTGGCATCAAAAAGCTTAATCTCATTTCTATACAAGCAGATAGATGTGTCGCTAACACAGTTAGTACCTTTTTTTCTTTATATAGCGACACATCTATCTGCTTGTATAGAAATGAGATTAGGCTTTTTGATGCCACATGCCTGTAGCCTGATAAGTGGTGACGTCTTGTTACGCGTTCGTCACGTCTGCGCACCAGTGTGGTGTTTATTCCATTGTAACCCTTGCAATAAACCAGTTGTTAGTAGCGCCTGTCCTGTCTCTCACATGTGTCTGTCTTTCTTTAGCGCTAAACCACGATGTTAAGTACTCACCAACTCGCCCAACAACAAGTTCTTATTAAGGCGACCTATTTATATACACCATTTACTTCAGCGTGCTTTCTTACTCACCAGCGAGATGGCGCGAAGTGCGCGCGGGTTAGCTTTAAAGGTCGTCGGCCCGCAACTGCGAACGCAAATGGTCTTCGCCCTACAGGGCGTGGTCGCCTTCGTGCGCTTATCTCGAGGAAAGAAAAGGGGGCGGGTGGAGCGGGGGGTTGTACGTCTTGTGCTTTCCCCGCGATGTCCGCGCTGAAGTCACAGAGCGTAGGAAGGTCACTTCGCTCGCTGCAGCGGCCGCGTTTGCGAAAGGAGCGCGCTGTTCAAACAGAAATAAGTAACAACTGCGACATTTAGTTCGCGCTCGTCCTGTGTGTACCTGTTCGTTCGTTTCGTGCGTCCTGCTTTATGTTTCAGCAGTGCGCTTCAAGTATCGAGCTGTGACGCATGATAGTTCGCGCTCGTCCTGTGTGCGTTCTTTTACTGCGTACTTTGGGCTCGAGCGAAGCGCTGGCAATTTCGAGCTCCTTTCCATTCTTCGCGTTACATTCCAATTTGTTGCTATCGCATTCATTGCTTCGCCGTTGCGGCGAAACTGTGACTTTTTATTCCGATTGTTCTAGCTGTTGTACCGATGGTTCGATACGTGAGCCCATAAAAGCGGCTGCCTTGTAACAAACCTACTTACTCTGAAGAAGGCCGTGCCACGGCCGAAACGTTAGTATAGGCATTTGTCCTTTTCAAAATGTGCTATCTGCAAGTTCATTCAATATATATATATATATATATATATATATATATATATATATATATATATATATATATATATATATATATATATATATATATATATATATATATATATATATATATATGACTTGGCGCTATTTTTATTGTCGATTGATGAGGTGCTGAGACAATATTATTTTCGTCTTTTTTAGGTCTCAAGAAAAATCAGTATCGCCGATGAAAAAAGGCTTCTGCATATTAAGAAAAATCAAGGCTGAAAGAACCTGCAGCAAGGGAAACGAATTGGGAGAGCATGAGCAACATCAACTTGTTGACGATTGAATAAAGTTTCATGTTATCCCGCACACCTGAAGTGGAACTACGATTACTTATTTTTACAAGCTTGGTGATGAATTTCAGGTGCCCGCAGAGCCCTTCTATAGTGTTCACCACGGAAATTCCTTCGTTTAACAGCTCACGTTCAGACGACAGCAAGCAGGGTAAATGTGCGCCGTAATCGCTGACGATGATTGTTGATGCATACAAGTAGCCGTACGCTTCGTGAAAGCTATTTTCTGTAATAAATGAATGGCACGCACGGCAGTGTATAATTTTCGCAGGAAGGCGCAGTGAGTGAGGGTGCTTAGGTAGCGTTTGATATTTTCATTTGTGAGGTTAATGAACATAGCCGCTAATCGGCAGCAATAGCAGTCCCTAGCTATAGTGTAAACGAACGTCGTGTTCGTGTCACGCTCTTGTAACAATCGTAGTTGTGCGACAATAGCGTCCCCAAACAAGCATAATCGTCTACGAAAAATAAAAGCGAATTAATGAGTGTGTCACATCGTCTAAGAGAATGTCTTATATAGAAGCGCATGCATGCTAGACCAACTACAGTGCGTTGGTCCCGGAGGTAACTAATCACTGATCATCTACTTAAAATACTGACACGAAATCTTCAGTTGTGGTTTTTTTTGCGTTAAATGAAAGGTCAAGGCCTCAACAGCCTAGAAAAGGTAGTGCTAAGCGCGAGTGCATTCTGAAAAAAGTAATTACATGTTTTTAAAAGCTAGTTTTGGTTCCTACTGTACCCTGACGTCACAACATGGTATGAGCTTCTCGTCACGTTCTCGCACAATATACGACGTTTCCACGGCCGCTCCGCACCGTGGCTCCGTTGGTGACGCACAAGCGGTCATTTTGAATGTTTTGGTGACGCACAAGCGGCCCATCTTGGAAGTTTCGGTACCTAATGTCATCACAACTAGCCATACTGCTGCGTGAAGTGACCAGAATTCATAGAGGAAGAAAAAAAGAAAGGACGGAGCATTACGTCACGCGATTGAAGCCCACCGTGTCGGCCCAACACGTGATCAAGACGTCAGAGCGCGCGGTAGGTTTTAGTACAACCGGCGGTGTTCTGTTTTTGAATCTCCTCCGTGAGCCAGCCGGCCTGCGCCGAACGAGAGCGCTTCGATTAAAAGATACTGTGCTCCATATCCGAAGTCTAGGCAAATCTCATTTCTTGCGTGATCTTGACGCAAAAGGGCACGTGTTGGGCCGATACGGCTGGCTTCAAAACGAGTTAGCTTGCCAAGGCTGGCTGCTTGACGTAATGCTCCCTCCTTTCATTTTCTTTAAAGTGACCGGCAGAAGAGCGAGAGATTGTGGGATGCGTCGTCTGTTACCGGTTTCCGGTTCGAGGCAAGCAGGCCTCTGACTGTTCGGCATTCTCGCACGAGGCATTATCGCCTTGCAAAACCATGGTCGGCTGTTCAGCGTCCGCTGCTTCAACTCGAGTGCTAAAGGGAAACGTAAATAGCAAGCTTACGCATGTATTTTCTGCGAAAAAACATGCATGTTTGTACCATCTGGTACATGCATGCATGTACCATCTTGCTGAAACATGCATGTATTTTCTACCGTGAACAAACATTCCATCACTGATAGCCCGCATACCGATAACGTAACCGAGTGGTTCAAATTAGCATTGATGTCTTTTAGAGTACAGGGTCATCGTTGTTGTGGTAGATATACGAGCTCGGCCAGCAAAAAAAAAAAAAAAAAAAAAGCGTACGCTACAACATGTACAGAGACGAATTCTTTAAATATTTAGGCTGTAAAAGATATCCTACACTAGTGCGATTGTGCAATAAGGTAGCTGTAGTTTTGGAAAGTCTCTACGCGTTCTGACTATCTGGCGCGCACAGAAATAACTGACCCCAATGCTTCAAAATAATATCGCGATTCGTGGTTATATGCTACAGCTCAATATGCTACAGTTGACTATGCTATATGTTGTTTTGCCTGCGTTCATATCATCATCAAGGCGCTCGAAGAACAAGAGGAAGAAGACTTCTATTTGGCGCGAGTGAGCGCTCAGGCGTTACGCCAAGCTACGACGACAGCATACGATCACAGCCTACGACAGCCCGGCCCCGTAAGGTGCTCATCACTTAAAAGAAAGCTTCATTTATTACCATGCAAGATTCCATCGTAACATTGAAGGATGGAGAATTCAGCCATGGGAGAATGCAAGCATCCCTTACCCCGAATAAGCGTGCTAAGTGTATATTCTATAGAAGTCGTTTCCTTGTAGATAAGACTGAACCGAGGTCGTAAATAGTGAACGCACTCATCACGATGCCAACATACTTAGTATGCATGAAAACGCTCGCTTTTCTGCGCAATAGGCCCCACGAGAGGTAAAAACATCTATTCCATGCTATATATTTCTACGTCACCACCTGGCACTATCATAAGCAATTCCTCGATGCCTTATTTTGATTAAGTGATAATGAGTGAGAAAACAATGAAATACGCTTTTCCAATCAATTTGCAGGCCAGCCTATCATTCGGTATGAAGAGTGACAGACAGCAGCGCACTGTTTAACCCGATTTGAGAGGTGCCGAAGAAAGCTGCTTTCCTTACAAACTAGCTTTGTAAATGCGTTTTACTAGCAGTTAACTTTCTCTGGCAACAAGACAGGTGAATTACATCCGATTGAGATGACAATGGTTTCACTTTAGTTAAATTTCTGGCAAAGATAAGCGTAACAACTTATAAGAATATATCGGGCAATGCACCGTTCTTTAATCAAGAGATTTTTCGTTTCTAACTTGCGAGTTTAGGACTATATAAGAATCAACAAAAAAAGATATCTTGGCACGATAACAGGCGCCCCGACACGTAGCTGGTTCTGGTGCAGAAGCCTAAGCGAATTCATTTATACTTATTATGCTATAGGCGTACATTCTGGAAGGTGCTAGGAGTTATGAAACGATGTTGTTGTTAACTCTTTTGTTACTGCGCCTACAGAACGTGGGTCACCGGTGACCCGAACGCCCGAGCAAGAATGTGAAAATACGGGAGCTCCTATCAACTAGTTGGGCTGTCTAGCACATTCAGTAAGCACTAATTTATCGTTTCCTGCATAGTTAGTTTCTTTTTTCCCGAGCAACGGCGATTTGTAACAGCGACTCGAAGATAGCGGTTCGGTTGGTTAGTTGGCGAAAATGGCAGACGACTCGGTAGCGAGATCCTCTCGGAAATGTCATTCTTTGTACAAATCTGTTGGGTCCGCAAGTGATTTTTCTGCTGTTTCTAGGGGAAGTGATTCTGAGGATGATGTCAAATCATGAAATACACTTCCGATAATAAAAAAAAACCGTTAAACTTGCCCAGGTCGCAGTGAGGTGTCAATCAGTGCGTTACACTTTCTGGCACATTGATTTTTCACTCCGATAGAAATGTCGTGAGGATGTTGGCACAATTATATCTTTTATTTGTAGTGTCTCAACAGGATATATGGTGACATCATCTTCAGCCAGTAGGGCGTAATGTTCAGCCCAAAAAGGGTACCAGGCCGTGTCCTCAGAGTAGTGTGGCGCAGTGAAGCGATATGTGTCACAAGGGAAATCGGGGCTTAGGGCATATTTTTTACAGCGAAAGTAATAAACAGGATTTGTGTTAACAAAAACGAGTGCGCGTGGTTGCACGTCCTGTAGAGACAGTCTTATGCTGAGGATTATGGTTCTCGGGAAATAGTCACGGCAGCAGAGAGGGTGATTTCCATTTGCCTGCCGCTCTATACGGGTATTGTCGAGCTTCCGCGACTACACGCCCCCAAAAACAAGCATATTCAGAACAAGTCCTACCGACTGTCGAAGCGGAGAAAATACAAAAAGTGCTATGAGAACAAAAAACTAGACGACCGGACAAATGCCAGTTGTAACGCCTGTTTTGCATAGTGGCACACCAACCTTAGGAAAAATATTTTTGACATCTTAGAGCTTTCAGGCATGGTTCCACATATTTCGACAGTGTCGCACATTGAACTGCGAAGACTTTTTTGGACCTTACAAGTTTAGAATATTTTTATTGTGTGCGGTGAAGCCATACTTCAGGATGTTTGGTGCCGTGTTCTGTGCTATACTTTTGGTATCTAAATTTTTAAGTGTGCTGCTGTTTAACATAATTTGCTGCAAAACCTACGGATCAATAGGAAATTCATTCTTCTTTTAAATTGTATTTATTGTATACTTTCTTTTTTGGCAAATTTGTAGAGGGGAAAAATACGACCGTGCAACCTGATGGAACAATGGAATTTTCACTCGGCAGACCAAAAAAGAAAAAAAGAAACTCTAGCGATTTTTGAGCTACATCATTCAAACCTTCCTTTAATATAGAAAACTGTTGAGCAACCATTTTGTATACTTCAGATTATTTTTTCATGTTTTTTTTTCTTTCCTGCTGGTAGCACAGCATTAAAAATGTTCTATGCAATGTTCAATAAATCTTCTTTTTCATGAACATTCTTGCATATTATGCCCTGATGTTCGTTTTTTGAAGTATTATCAATAAAAAGTACAATCGCTTAGCTTTATATTGACATATAATATTATGCTGTATCTATCATATTACTCATAATAAAAAATAATTAGTAGCGCATATAAAATTTGGCCAATTTTCCCATGGTTACGAAAGAGTAAAGGCGTTCCTAGATCTACCCGCGACCTCTTAGCTGCGGGCTGTAACAGCACAGATCCAAGAGAAGAGTGCGTTTGCCTGGATCTCCACTAACATCAAAACACCGAGAAAGCCAAGCTGAAGGTGCTCATACGGGTCGTCGTTCTTGTCTTCGAAGGTAAGATGCAAAGCGGCGAAGTCTGTTACTTCTGTCTTTCGGGAAGGAATGATAGCTTTTCAGTTAGCTTTCGTCAATCTGAAAAAAAAAAAAGAGTTCATTGCGTACAAAAATTACATCTTTGCAATATCACCCAAGCTTTCTAAACTGGTGCATATATGGTATAACTACTTTCTTTCTTCCTTGATTGCGCATGCTCGAACCTGCCGCTTCCTTCAGCATTTTTAACGCCTTCTCCGCAACTTACAGGTGCACGCTGGCAGGGTAGCTTGCGTGCCGCAAGCGCTGCTTTTGTCTAGAGAAACACTCTTGCGTCCGGTGGGGGCAGGACTTGCGTAGCGCATTCACAAAAGAGAGGTTAGCAGTTGCACACTTTAGCAATTTAAAATGTGCCGACATATGTAAAAGTAGCTTCTTATTCAATCGAGGGTAATATTCCCAAAAGCAGTGATCGCTGGTTAAAGTGATGACCCACTGGTCGCGGGATCGAATCCCGGCCGCGGCGGCTTCATTTCCGATGGAGGCGAAAATGCTAGAGGCCCGTGCACTGAGATTTATGTGCATGCATGTTAAAGAACCCCAGGTGGTCAAAATTTTCGGAGCCCTCCACAACGGCGCCTCTCATAATCATATCGTGGTTTTGGGACGTTAAACCCCAAAAATTATTAATATTAAAGTAAGTTTGATGTCTATAAGCTGGATGACATTATCTACAGGAACGTCATACATATTAACCAGATTGTCAAGACACTCGCATAACATGGAAATCACACCAGTCAGTGCTTCAGAGTTAATTTAATCAAAATCGTACTGAACAAGGTAGTCGTCAACATATCTAAACAGGTGTGAATTCGTTAACGCCTTCATTTTTTCTTTTATATCTCTGCCGAAACAGCCAAGATATAA
Organism: Rhipicephalus sanguineus; assembly: GCF_013339695.2. NCBI lineage: Eukaryota > Metazoa > Arthropoda > Arachnida > Ixodida > Ixodidae > Rhipicephalus > Rhipicephalus sanguineus. Next base: position 108,665,920 of record NC_051181.1, read on the forward strand.
GTCGCTCAAGGCAGGTGCTAGACAGGAGCCTGCGTTCTGAAGAGAGGTGATCCCTTCGCAATCTACGTATATTAGAATTTAGATTACACGCTGGGAGCGTTTTATCTAAAGCTAATGGAACCGGCAAGCCTTTGCAGGTGCAATTAAGAAAGTAGAAAGAAAGTAGTTGTATCATATATACACGGATTCTCCCACCGCTTAAAGAAGGTGGCCAGAAAGTGGAAGTAGATGTTATTTTTGCGCTCCGCAAAATTAATAAGCTTTGCAAGTCTACCGAGCCTTTTCTTAAGTAACGCCGAGGATGCGCGAAGAACCACCAGTGCCCTTTTGTCGCTTGTGCACAAGGCGTTGTTTATCGCCTTGCATTGTCCGTGCAGTTAAATGTATACATAAACCAGACAGGCTGCTGCTGAATGACAGGTTAAGGGAGCGCAAGCAGAAGCTCAACTGTTAGCGCAATGAGCATGTGTGAGTGGACTGCAGCATGTGCGGTGGCCTGCTTCAGTTTAATGAATGTGCAGTCTTGCTTGAGAACATGTATGAGGACGCACGGGAGTTAGTCGAGGCTAATTTGACTGCAAAAGAAGGTGCCAACTGTGTTACTGCCCCTAACATTACTCGTAGCTCAATGGACATCACCTATCTGGATGATGCTGGATTGCATAGATTATATCTTTTTTTTTTTTGCTATTCTCGTCTCTGATATAAATAGCACACGTTTCCGAAATAAAAATCGGTAGTTAGTAGCCCACCTCCTGTCGTCTTTGTTCCTGTCTTTTCGGCGCTATGGGTACGATTGGTAGCGTTAGACATTTGTAAAGTATGTGAAAAAATCATGTTTGGCGCTAATTTACATACTCCTGTCTTCTTTACGCTTTATACTGCGCATAAGTTCATGGCAAACCATTTTTTTTTTTTGCAGTGGCGCTAACGGAAGCGGCACCCCGTGTTCCGGGAACAGGTGGCGGAAGCAGGTGGGTTGCGCGTAATGTAAGTATACTTGCGTAATAATATTACTCGGCGATCATACGAAATAGGACGTCATAAGAGTGCAGCTTATGCTGAAATTGTAATGAAGACTTTTTCTTTTCTCCTGTTGTATAAGGTGGTTAAGCGTTAGTTAAGTTCTTCTAGTTTGTTCCACTCGCCTCGCTGGTTGCGCGACATTTGCTGCTGCCGCCAAAGAAGCCGAAGACGAGAACTTTTCATCTGCTGGCACCTTGAGGAAACGACCGCTCCGACATAATCTGGATAGAGACGTTTATTCGTTTCTCTTCCCCCTTCCTGTCACTGCACCCCTGCTTTTATTCCCTGTCTCCCCATTCAAACACTCTTACAGTCCAATCGGAAAGCAGGAGTAACTCTCTTCTTGTCTCCCGGTCGGCTGCCGCTGAAAGTACCAGGCCCGGATTCCTCCTCGCCACCTCCTCGCAGGAACCACCGCCTCTCGCCCATTCGTCGATTCGCCGCCGCCGCTCAGCTCCCTTTCAACCCGGTTTCCGGAATGTTCGGCCTCATGCGTCGACGGGTCGTAGGAAAGCACCTCCGGGTACGTACTTGCCATGCTGGGCTGACGGGCCGTCAATACAATTGGCCGTGCATCATTGCCGCCGCCTTTGGCTGTCACAGCGAAGGCGCAAGTGTACCTTCCGTCCCTGTAGCCCGGCTGGGCCACGGTCTCCTGTAAGGCACCATAATTGACCCCTTCGGGAGACGTGGGTCTTCGCGTCCTTTGTGACCAGCAGACAGTCGTCGTTCCACCATCCGGTACCACCGCTTCCGTGTTGGCGCAGGCACGCCGGCCGCGGGGCGGGTAACAATATGAAGGTATTCGGCGAACGTACGAAGTTCGACCCCAACACCTCCCCTCCAACTGTGTTGCACTGTATCTATGACATGCGACACACACACAACCGCATATTCACACATGTTCACTGACTCGACACGTGAGGCACCACTGTCACTCGTACCCCATTGACTCTGCCGCGCGCACGCGCTGACAAAGCATGCACCCCCCCCTTAACTCGCTGTCCCTTTTATGCATCATCGTTAGGAGTCACCAACCGCGACATTGCGTCGGCATTAGCATTTAGACACCCAGGCCATACGATTGACGCACAAACAGTGAGTACTTAACTGCCAAACAAGAATATAACGCTCCAGCCGAACAAGGAAAACAAGAATCGGTTTTGAGGCTTTCGTCACAAAAGGGCCACGACTCAGTCGTCGATAGTTAAGCTTCCGCTTGACCCCATCTCGCTGCCCACAATAATGCACCGCTAAAGCTAGACGTGTTCCTGTGAGCAATCTCGCGCTGCACCAACATCAGGAACCGAATTTTCAAACAACATCCGTAATTGCACGTACTAGTGCCGCTGCGAGCTTCCATTCCGCGGATGTACGACTAACCTAGCTCTACTCTTGCGGTTGCAATCCTCACAAACAACCGAGCGATTCTCGCGATAACCTTTCCTCATTCGCTTACACACAGAACACACGCGAAAAGAACAAACAAACAAAACCAACTTTCGCGTGGCTCAGCCGAAACTCGCACAAAGCCTAGCCTTGCCTATCTTTCCCGCAAGCTACCAGCTTAACTCCAATGTTTCCGCTATCCGACACGTGGGACACCCTGATTTAACGTGCCCCTGCGTCTACGCATGACACGCAACGGAAACGCCACAAACTCTTTTCACAGTCAGCTGCCGTAGCCCTATTCAAGGCGCTCATCTCTTAAGCCCTCGACTCGCTCTAATGCGTGTCACTAACCTTCCGATAGTTAAGTGCACAACACATATCGGTTAACAAAAAACATACGGCACTAACAAAAACAAAGTTTGATACTAGTTACCTTAAACTATCAACAGTCGCGGAAATAACAAGGAAACTAATTCTTAACTAAAATCAACAAAAAAAAATTCCTTTTCCACAAATCCTGAGTCTACCTTCCATGAAAAGCTAAGAGTTGTCCTCAACGACTTTTCAGACGCACTCGCGGTGGTCGCGCCCAGAACGCTTTTCTAGTCAAGCGGGGTGTAAGACACACATGAAAGTTAACCATTCCTTCGTCGAACCCCACTACGTTCCTCGAAGCGGACCCGCCTTTGTCGCCTCCTCCTTCCTCGCGAAGGTCACCGACCTTGCGAACTCGCACCTGAGCCAACGCTCCGCGAAACAAACAACAGGAAGGTCTTTTGCCCTCCGACCCCTTCCGCGCACAATACGCTGCTCTTTTCTTTTTCTTTCGGCGGCTCGGACGCATGCGGTAGACACCTGTCAACGATGAGAATCGCACCCTTCTTGCAATTTCGCGCCGACGTCTGCAGCACTTTTTCAAACGCGTCGCGATCTTGGCCGCATTTCTGTTTTTCGGACGCTTTCTCCTTTTTGCCCGCTTCTTGGTGCAAAATTTGGAGCCTTCCGTCCACCTCCGATGCTCATCAGCATCGACATGCTCGTCAGCTGTCACGCGCGTACTGTCTCGATGATTGCCTATCAATTCAACATTCGGCCGCTTCCGCGTTGAATGCGCTGCGCTTTTCTTATCTTTCCGGCTGCTCGGACGCATGCGATAGATACCCGTCAGAGATGACAACTGCACTTTTCTCGCGATTTCGCTCCGTCGTTTGAAGCCTTTTCTCAAACGCGTCGCGACCTTTGCCGCTTTGTCCTTCGGACGCTTTCTCCCTTTTGCACGCTTCTTGGTGCCGACTTGGGAGCCTTTAGTCCGCCTCTGGCACACATCGACATCGTCACAAGCTTCGCCTGTCTCGCGCGCACAATGTTGATGACTACCTTGCAATTCATCCTCTATTTCAGTCACTAGACTGGCGGACAGCTCAACGCTCTCTAGGACAATGCCGCTACTTACTCCTATACAAGGCAGCTCGCATACCAGTGAGCTGTTCGCAACTGCATTGTCCTCTCCACTCAGATCTTCCGTTAGCCCTTGTGGCTTTTGGATTCTCAGAGTGGAATCTCCGTCACTTTCGGCATTCAGAACGGCAGGACTTACATGTATGAGCTCTCCTGTGCGCTCCTCTTCGCGAGATACCCGAAAAGCCTCTAAACTCCCGACTCCCTCCTTAGCTGGCGCGCCTTCCCTGACATCGTCTACAGTGCTGTGAGGTTCCTTTCCGGTGGAAACCATCACCACGGAATCCTCACACCCTGACTTGGCCGCGAGCTCTCTTTCCTCGGAACGGGTTAGGGCATCAGCTATGCCTTCACCAGCACTAGCCTTATCTTTGGCCTCAAACGGCACCGCCGCTACATCGCACCGTTTGTGCGCTACATCTACAGATGTCAGGCCTCTTTTTTTCAGTACATCAAGCTCACGGTGCAACCTTTCTAGCTCTTCGTCTAATGCCTGCATCTTCCTCCTATATTCTTCGAGTTTTTCCTGCCTGCGCTTCCATTCCTCTTTCTCTATTTCTTTTCTGCGCTTCCTTTCCTGTTCCTCTAAACATTCCTCGTCGTCTGCCCCGATTGCCTCGATCGCCTCAATGATCTCCGGCTTTTCCTTAGCCTCGGCAATTTTCAATTGAAGCTGTAGCAGCGCTAGCTGCTGTTCCGACGCCGTATCTGACGTGCCACTACCATGACCCCCCGTGCCGCTGTCGGCGACTCCCAACGCCTGCAAGTTTCCTGCCCCGTCCCCGTTCATTTCCGAGTTGTCCCTTTCTCTGTCTCGCAAGTTGTAATGCTTTGTCATCGCTTGCGCCCAACAGAAAATCAAGAGGTACCCGCCTGCAGTAGCCTTGCGGTGCGCTCTTCCTCCTCGGAATCCGGTGGACTAGCCTTGCTTCGTTGATCCCGCAGCGCGGTAGTCAGTTGAAGGTGGTTGTCGTCAGTCTCGGCCGATGTCGCTCCCCGCTGTCCTCCTCAGTTCAGCCATGCAGATCCTGCTCGACTGCGCCAGTTACGTTCTTCTCGTTTGTTCCACTCGGCTCGCTGGTTGCGCGACATTTGCTGCTGCCGCCAAAGAAGCCGAAGACGAGAACTTTTCATCTGCTGGCACCTTGAGGAAACGACCGCTCCGACATCATCTGGATAGAGACGTTTATTCGTTTCTCTTCCCCCTTCCTGTCACTGCACCCCTGCTTTTATTCCCTGTCTCCCCATTCAAACACTCTTACAGTCCAATCGGAAAGCAGGAGTAACTCTCTTCTTGTCTCCCGGTCGGCTGCCGCTGAAAGTACCAGGCCCGGTCCTCCTCGCCACCTCCTCGCAGGAACCACCGCCTCTCGCCCACTCGTCGATTCGCCGCCGCCGCTCAGCTCCCTTTCAACCCGGTTTCCGGAATGTTCGGCCTCATGCGTCGACGGGTCGTAGGAAAGCACCTCCGGGTACGTACTTGCCATGCTGGGCTGACGGGCCGTCAATACAATTGGCCGTGCATCATTGCCGCCGCCTTTGGCTGTCACAGCGAAGGCGCAAGTGTACCTTCCGTCCCTGTAGCCCGGCTGGGCCACGGTCTCCTGTAAGGCACCATAATTGACCCCTTCGGGAGACGTGGGTCTTCGCGTCCTTTGTGACCAGCAGACAGTCGTCGTTCCACCATCCGGTACCACCGCTTCCGTGTTGGCGCAGGCACGCCGGCCGCGGGGCGGGTAACAATATGAAGGTATTCGGCGAACGTACGAAGTTCGACCCCAACAGCGTTATCCTTTGGGACGAAACGATGTATTTTTTGGAAATGCGCAAGTTGTTAGCAGCCAGAAACGACGTACTGATGGCGCGACAAAAGTCACAAATTTCTGAATAACGTAACACGGAGGACATGGGCAGTATTTGTTGATACATTAACATGAAAGCATGATATCCCATGCTAACGAGTATTCGCGTTAGTGAACTTTCATATACTCAGTACATTCCGAGCATTAGCATCACACCAGGAAGCTGGTTCCGTGTTACCCCTTGACTAAGACTGAATATGTGTTAAATATATGAAGTCTCGGTTGGGACGGCATTTCATCTGGTACGGAAGAGAGAGATCATATGGTCACACATGTATACAGGAGCCATGAGATATCATGGAGATTTTAGAAACGCCACGAAAAGTCTTTTTGATGTGTCGTTCGAACGCTGATAGGTGTTTGATTTCGAAAGGCACGTAGTCACACCTGTCTGTCTTATTACCGTCTACCGGTCTTGTGGTCAAAGCCATGGCTTGTTTATGACTCCAAGTGTTGTTTCCTTCCTGTATGGATCGCATTTCTATAGGTATTGCCCTATAGTCACTTAAGGCCCTAGTTGTATCTATATTATCTATAACTTTCTATTGGCTGCTAAGCCCAAGACTCTAATTTATGTTTTCCCGTGAATCACCTTAGTAGTAGTAGTAGTAGTAGTAGTAGTAGTAGTAGTAGTAGTAGTAGTAAAAACATTTATTGCTTATATAACGTTTCTGGGCGAGTGGGTGGGGTCCTCAGTCCAGGGCTCCACTGGCTTTTGCGGCTCGCTGGGCTTCGTCGAGCAGAGCCAGCTGGCTCTCCCGATCCTTGCTAGCAAGCCAGCTCTCCCACTGCCTTGATCGAGATTGCGTCCCCCAAAGGGGAGAATTGACGTTTGGGGGCCGCGACTGGCATTCCCACGTAATGTGGGCGAGAGTTGGCCGTTCTCCACACCTTATCGTTTCAGCAAATGAACCGTGTTACTTTGGACGAAATCGCTATATTAAATGAAGATAAACAAATCAATACTTATTTGGAATTTATCTGAGAAAACAGAGGTTAGCGTCTACTTCGACACGATTTATAATCACGAGAACACAAGGCTACGACTTCCCGTGGAGTTGAGCGAGACACCTGTTTTAAGCTCCTAGCCTACAGTGCTAGGAAACCAGATGGGTCTTCAGCGCAGCTTTGCAGCCTACAAAAGGCGCGGTGACCTTTTAGTAGACCGAACGGGCCACCATGTAGGTACGGCCGGGACACTCCACGCATCCCGACTAGCAGCCACACGCTTTTTAGCCAAATTGTACCTTATTACGGCTTTAGCGATCGTGCATCTCGCATAGGCGACAGTCTATACAGACTAGCCAGACTATCGCTGGTCGTGGAGCACGCCAAGAGTGGCGCCGTTTTCGTCTGTATGCGCTTCAGTAGTGGCTGTCGGGTACAAATGGCGTTGCGACGTCGAAGCAAAACGCTACGTAGGAGACATCGCGCCGCACGCAGGATACCTGGAAGAAACGTCCGCTCCGCCGTAAAGGAGCTGGGCCAGCGACGACGCAATCGATGCCTGTTTAGGCATGCGACTTCACTAATGCATCGGGCTTTAATACTTGGAACACAAAGTTCAAATACAAAAGTCGGAATATTTCTGACGTTAGGAACACGGTGTGCTCTTGACACTCTCCCAGTCGCTTTCTGTATTGGGGAAGGACGATATACGCCGATCCCTAAGGCATCACCATCGTAAAGAGGGTCTCACCAGGTCACTTGTCTTTAACTACCCAGTTTACTTGCATGCTATCAGTATTAGTTAACACTGACTAAAATTGTTTAATGATAACTAAATGATTGATAGTGCTGACTATATATAAGCTGTTAGAACACCATACTGTCTAAAGTCAGGTTCAGTCCAGTACATGTGCTGAGGATACCTACTGTTTTTTTTTTTTTGTGCTTACTTGGTGTAAATATGTGCTGCGCTGAAGTCACTGATGTGTACCTGTGCATGTATGTGACGCCACTCACTGTTTTGCACCACACGCGTTCCTGTAAATTTTAGCCACCAAGTAAATTTCTCAAAGTGGCTGGACGTTGACCACAAAAATGTTATATGTAGTTTTTAAAATAAACAAATAAGTAAATAAATAACGCATCCTTCTTCATCTCTTATAGGGTAAGCTGTGTAAGCCGAATGAGTCTTCGGAAGATGAGGAAATGTCGCCTGCTGCCTGTGAGTACTTCCCATCTACAGTCGCTACGTTTCTCTTCTTGGAAGCATTAGTGTTATGCGTTATACTCATATTCATCGTGACCTTCTGCCTATCTTTTTTCCACTGATGACGAAGGCCTCACTATCGCTCACAGGTAGCGAGCGACTGATGTTAGGATAGCTGTTATATAGAAACCCGAGGCACATTCCTTGCCGTCGGCGTAGGCGTGATGTGCCATATAAAGTACAAATTGATAACATATTCCCTCGCGTCGTATGTTCAATGTGCGAGTGAAAGCGTGCTACAGCTGCCAGCGATTGCGGCGCAAGTGGAGGCAAAATGGACTCGCCGTCTCAGTGGCGTGAAAGTCGTGTGTAGGGGTGGCGGAGGTGGGCTGCCTGCCTCTCTCAGAAACTGCGTACCTTGAGCTGCAGGGTTTAGTCGCTCGCGGCCACGCGCGCCTCAAGTCCTAACAACGCGTACGCGTTACAGCACATGAGCGCGTGGCGTGCCCTCTCCCTATGCGCGCCTTCTCCCTCCATAGGAACGCGACGCGACGCCAAGTCTACACGCCACGCGCTGAGGCTTTATAACGAGTGCGCGTGGTTAGGGCTTTATCTTGTCCAGGTATCCGCAGACTGCTCATACATTTGTACCTCTTAGTTTGCAGAGGAGTTAAAGATGGCACTAAGGATGCTTCGCTTGCTGCTGCGGCCGTGTGTCATTGCCCCAGAGTTTTGTTCAGTCGTGCCAGGTGGCATACTAAAGTAGTGAGCTGCTAGCCTTACTTTTTATATGATTACTATTTGTCGCAATTGTATTCATTACTTTGCCCTTGCGGTGAAACTAGCTTCTTTATACTGCTCACTACTTTCTCTATATCTATTACAACATTCCTAATGTTTCTGAGATGCTGAAGCGCTTATGTGAAAGGTCAGTTTTCCCCATAGAATATGCACTCATAGCGAATATGAGCAAACTTCGCAAAAAGAAGAGGACTAGAAAGAGTGGACACAACACTCCGGCGCTCGTAATGTCTCGACTCATCATACTGGGCACAACACGAGCTCTGCAGTGTTGCGTCCACTCTTCCTAGTCCTATTTCGTATTGCGCTCTTTCGTTTATATTCGCGATTAATACTTACCACCTTGCGCAGTTCACAATCCTATTCATTTATACATTACCCGTAGTAAGTCAAACGTAGCTGTCGTGATATAGGGCATCAAGGCTTAGTAGTTCTTAGAGTTCCGAATGCATTGCGTATTGATCCAGAGCCGTGTTGCTTTTGTGAGCCACCGGTATTATGTCATCCAATTCGCAAAGTAAGAAGCCAGTCTGTATTTCACTGCTAATGAATGAAAGAGGACTTCATCAGTGAAACTGCTGCACATAATTGACCTAAATACCATTGGTGCACTATACGAATGAGGACAAAGATAATGGCGACGAAGCGGCAGCTTGCTCTTGCAGGCATGAGCGAAAACAATTTGACGCAGCAGAGCAGGATTCAGAAACCTTAAGGTATTAGACCTGCCAAAGCGTCCGATAATTTGGTGGAGGTCATTGAAGTACGACGAAGAGCTATAAACAAGGCCGAAGAGCTATAAACAAGGCAGAATTTGAGGGCAAGATGCAAGCTTCAAGAGATGAAAAATCCTTCAACAGTGGTTGTCGCTGGAGTTGCTCCGTTAATAGCAAGTCCACGTGTCAAAATTCTGGCTCCAGCAACACCCCTTGTTCAAGGATTTCTCATTTCTAAGAAAGAGCTTGGATCATGAGCGCGCAAACTTTCTTTTGAACTTTTGAGATGCGCTAACTAAAGTCTTGCTGATGTACCCTGCTAGATTTACAAGATTTGCATGTGCGAATAGCGTCCTCCAGATTATATATATATATATATATATATATATATATATATATATATATATATATATATATATATATATATATATATATATATATATATGGATAAAGAGAATTTCTGAATGTCCACGCCCGCTCTCTGTGGAATGAACAACGCTGCCACTGCTTATTATAGACTCCGCTCAAAGGCGCAAGGTATCAGGCTCTTGCACCACCACAGGTGGCGGGTCCTGATCGCCGACATCGTCCTTGGTGCACTTATTGTGTCTCACCTCTTGTTTTCCACCCGTTCATGGTTGGAACATGACAGGAATAACGCGCGTTGCGCGTATTTCGTTCAGAACTCCATAGTCGGCACAATTCGGAGTGCCCTCGCACAGGTTGGCGGCCACTTCCATCATGGGAAATACATTTGTCATGGCAATAAAACACATAAATTACCTTCATCTTCCTCATGGGTAACTACCTTCATCGCGCCTGCGTCTTCCTCATCTGTAATCTTTGTCAATGCCCCAAACAGCTTGCTATCATACCTGCCGGCGGCCGTCATTCGCCTGATATACATTTTCACCCATTGTTTCCGGTCCGCATCAATATACCACGCTTTTTCCATCTTTTATATTCATCCGTACGCAAGTGGGATTCTGTCGCGCCCGATTACACCGCGCCCAACGCCATTACGTGAGCTTTGTCAATAAAGGCTAGTTTACTGCGCCAAACCATCACCGTCAGGAGTCTCATGAAATGGGCATAATAGAAAAAAAATTACCGCAGTATTTTTGTGCACCGAACGGTCAATATTTCATCAGCAATTTCAGTATAAGCTAACTAGCTCGTGTAAACTAATTCGTTTACCAATAAGCTGTCCTTGCGACTTTGGTGGATGTGCTTATTACGGCATCATGCCATTAGCAGAGTGTAACGTTAAGCCAGTTGATGCGTAGCTTAACGGAAGAATTGTGGCGCAAAGTGAAAACGAGGGAAACAAGAGGAAAGTAAGAGAGGCCCCATGTCTTGTCTTCTCTCGTTTTTTCCTCGTGCTGAGTTTGCGCCGCAAATCTTGCGTTAAAACATCATACCTATTATTGGTGCAGCGTGGCAGCCGCTCCTTGGTCGCTGCTGTCAATTCTTGTTTGAAGTCGTTCAAGAATTTATCGTTCTAGCTCTACCGTGAACAAACATTTCACCGCTTATACCCCGCAGAGCGACAAAGCAACCGAGCGGTTCAAATGGACGCTGATGTTTAGTACAGCGTCACTGTTCTTGCCGTCGCTTCTATAGCTAGGCCAGAAAAAAATAGTTCCCAGCAATATGTTCACGAGAGCAATTCTTTAGATATGTAGTCGGTAAAAGGGATCCTACACCAGTGAGCTGCTGTTATGAGAAATGTGTAGCATTGGAAAGTGACGCATCATTTTGATTAAAACACAATCAGTGACAAAGCAAGCAAATACGCTCTTTCAATCACTTTCAGATCTAGCCTATTAATAGATATGAACAGCGACAGAAAGTAGAGCACGATTTTATGCGATTCTACAGTTGCTCATGCTACAATTGCCGAACAAACCGCTGCTCGCAACACAAACTATTCACGCAATTCACTTTTCCTGGCAGTTACCCCTCTCTGACAATTAGGCGCGTATGTTATATCTGTCTTGGCATCGTTATTGGCTACTTCAAATATTTTTTTCTGGCAAGGACAAGCGAAACGACTTCTCCGGTAAATATACATATATAGCCTTCGCTGATCAAGGAAGTTTTCGTATCGAACGTGTGTGTCTGTAGCTGTAGAAGATGCAACATCAAATATATCTTGGAACGCAAACAGGCGACCCAACACGAAACCGGTTCTGGCACAGAATCTTAAGCAAGCTCTATTCTAGTTATTACGCCACATGCATTCATTTTTAAAGGCACTAGGAGGAACGCGAAGATGTTTTTACTTTAGGCGTAAGCACACGTACGAGAGGCTGCTATAAATACAGGCTGCCAGAGCACAGATCTGGCAGAAGTGACTGCGTTTGTCTGGATCACCACTCATCTGCAAGCACCATGAATGTCACGATGAAGAGGGTGGCGCTCATATTGGTTGTCGTTCTTCTCTGCGAAGGTAAGTTCCATAGAGCCGGGGTCTGTTACGGCCATCCTTCGTGAAGCGACAATAGCGTTTGAGTTAGATTCTGTCAACAAGAGTTAGTTTTCGTCCAGTAAAAAAAATCATTGCGTTCAGAAATCATATTTTAACTATCACCCAAGACTTCACTCACAAGAGAATAGTAACTTATGCTTTCTATTGAGAAGAAGAGAAAGAAGAAACGTGGTTGAGCAGATGACATATGAGCATTCATTATGAGTCACTGACGACATGCAGGATCGAGGTGATACCGGTCAAACACGAATGCTCATTGTACGCATTGAAGCAGGCGCAAGAGCATTTGTTGTTTTCTTTTCGAGAGCAGCTCTTAGGTGTCCGTTCCTGCGGTGCGCAGTGTCGCCGTCGCCGTCGGTGGCGTAGCCGATAGACATGACAAAAATAAAACGGGAAAAAAACAACGAGCATCGAATTGGACTTGAACCCGGGGCGTCTGCAAGGCAATCGAGTATTCTACCACAGAGCCGCGCTGGCGCTTGAAACTCATTTGTAAAAAGTCCCTATACAGGCGTCATGTCGATCAAGGAATCGCGTTAACCTATGTAATACAGCGTGGCAGAAGAGTAAAATAACAACCAGTCATCAAGCAATGCTAATTGCGCAACCAGTGTGTGGTTTAATGCTTCCTGCCCACTGCAAAGTGCTCAGCCATAATTCTTCGTCATCAGCCACATGCAGCATCAACAAAGCGCACATAATACCTTACAGATGTGTAGCGGGTACCTCGCTTACCCGCACAAAGAAGAATAATGGCGTAGTGGGGGCCGCCCTACGTAAAAAAAAAATATGATTTATGGCGCAGTGGATACCTCGCGTGTGTACTTGTATTAGCTGCCCCGAGAGAGTTTAGAACGGGCTCTAGAAAGGCCACTCTACCAGCTTTCGATGGTACTGTGATACGCGCTCCGGGGAGGCCTGGCGTTTTAGAGCGCAGCTCTAAGGCGCCCGCGCCTCCTTTGAGCGGCGCACCGTTGGTGTCGGCTTAATTGATAACGCGAACCAGGACGAAATAAGCGAACGCGTAGCGCTCGAGCGCTGGCAGTTTCTGTGGCGATATGTAACGATTGTTACGAAGATACGACTGCGTAAAGCCAAAACTTCAAACACAGTTGGCGTTGGCCCAACGCGAAGCTCCATTCAGATTTCGCATTAGGCAGTATCATAATCGTGGGCGAATTTTTTTTTTTTCGCAGTGATGTCAACGGAAGCGGCACGCCGTCAACCCGCTAGATCGCGCAATACAAAGCGAGTGATGTGTGGTGTAAGTATCCGTTCGTAATAGTACTGCTCACGATAATACGAAAGGAAACTTCAAAATAACGTTTGCTTAAGAGTCTATCCTAAAAAAACGCTGTGCTTTGGAAGCAAACGGTGCTTCTTTCTTTTTTTTTTTTTTTTTGAAAATACGCAAGTTGTCAGCAGCCAGAAGTGAAGTTGAGAAGACGTGACAAATCAGACAAATTTTTTTAAACAGCAAGCATTCGTCAATAGATTAAAGGGAACATTGTATCACACCCAGATAACAATGAAGATAGGAACGAATACCTGCTGACGATTTATCAGAGCTCACAGAGGTTAGCGCCTACTTCGAGCGACTTATAGTCGCGGGAACCAATGGCTACAAGGTCCCATGCATTGTAATCAGACACCTGCTTCAGGCTGCTATTGCAAAACCTGGTGTAATGAAGTATCTGCTCTGGGGATACGAAGACCATGTCCGCTGTATTGACGGAATTCTCGTTTTGAGGCAGATGCGAAATTAGACATGTGCTTCTGTGGTAAAAAGAACACGCCAAGGTACAGCGTCTACATGCAGTTACCTACAACAACCGTTTTATTGGAGGCACGCATTAAATAGAGGCAAATACGAATGGCTTTAGGATCGTAAACTGAGACGCTGCAATGCAATATTTGTTATGACTATTTCACCTTGCTTTTTGAGCATGTTCGTCTGGCATTGTGCCTCGGTAATTAAAACTCAATTGCCTATCGACACTTACATAAGCAAAATTTTGTACCTATACCGATAAAGCTGTGCATCAATAAATAATGTGAAAGAGTCACATTATTATTATTATTATTATTATTATTATTATTATTATTATTATTATTATTATTATTATTATTATTATTAGTAGTAGTAGTAGTAGTAGTAGTAGTAGTAGTAGTAGTAGTAGTAGTAGTAGTAGTAGTAGTAGTAGTAGTAGTAGTAGTAGTAGTAAGTGCATAAAGCTTAAAGATCTGAGCAAGAAGCAAATTGAATTACATGTCGCCAAAGACGCTGGCGCGGCGGTGATATCTCACTGCATACCAACACCGTAATTCCGCGAATACATGGTTGAGGAAACGGTAGCAGAAAATAGCATTTTTGTTGGTGCTGCTTTGACAAGGCTGTTAAAGCTGGATGTACCAGCCAGCATGATATGCGCCAACTGAAAAAGCAGCAAAGATGAGCAGCAAGGAGCAAAGAGCACCTGCAGGCTCATTTGAACCTGTACGTGCTACCTGCCCGGTAAATCTGTCTAAATAGCTGAAAGGTGGCTGCGGAAACGTGGTACGCAATTTTAAAGTAAATAAACCAATAACATATCGTTGTTCGTCTCTTGCAGGGCAAACTATGCGCACCTGGTGAGTTCTGCGGTGACTTCATTAATCCCCCCCAATGTGAGTACTTTACATCTACAGCCATTTGGTTTCCTATCTTTGAGCGCATTGGTGTTATGTGCTCCATTCCACCTCATCGTCTTCACCCTAAGCCTATCTTGCTTTTATAGCAGGACGAGATGCTTTCCCCATGATCTCCTACACATCAAGTTCAGCGCGATATGATTCAATTTTGCGCTTTCGAATTTCTTAGTTTCGTTACCTCATATCGACATTTACATATTCGGCCGCGTTTCCCACAGCTTGCTATCCGTTCCCTCAGTTCCAGCAGTACCTACGAAATGCACAGCGTCGTTCGAGCAGCAAGTGCCAACTTTGAACACGAGGGTGCGCGCGCTATCTCAACCGAAAGCAGTAGACGGCTCGCATGTCCATGTGCAGGACTCACGAATTCAAACGCGACATCAGTTTTTTCTAGTATGACGACTTGTATGCGGAATAACTCCAGATAACGAGGTCATCTTGCGACGAATCTGGTCACTAAAGATAACGTAGGCTTGGATCTACGCGTTCGAGTCGAAATTACGCCGATATGGGCCGAACATAAGACAGAGGAAACGAAAGCATGCGTGTTACTTAGCCCTAAAATGGAATGGGAAAAAATTTATTCAGCTCCGTCTGGGCGTGAACAAGCACGTAGCGGGCCGCTCTCTTAAATGTCCCGTTTCAATCCGTGGGTACTGTACACGCGGTACTGTGCATGCGGTACTGTACATGCATTACTGTACATTCCGTATAGTAATGTATCACATTGCACGCTACATGCGGTACAGTACTCACCGCTTACTTCGCATTAAGACGACAGGCAGCACGAAAACCGCCTCGTTCCTTGCAGCGGCCGTATTCCCTTGCACCTTACACCAAGGTTTTGTAGAGCTACGCGAGATGAGTTCCACGTACAAACGAAAAACGATGCTTTATTGCCAACGTTGCTGCCTGGTAGGGGCCTTCGCCAGGCCGTACATTACATATAAAGATTAATAACTGCATATATATATATATATATATATATATATATATATATATTATATATATATATATATATATATATATATATATATATATGATACCGTTTTCATTATTTACTGACCAGGTGCTGAGAAAATCTCATTTTCTTCTTTTTTAGGTGCTCGGGAGGACCCTGAACTTATTGGATGAAGAATAAAATAAAATTCCTGCCCATTGAGCAAAATCGAAGCCGATAGATAGCTGCATCAAGGAAAGCACACTGGAGGAACATGATCAGCATCATTGTGGGCTGAAGAAGTGGACTGCCATTTCTTACTTCAATAAGCACGGTGTTGAATTTGAGGTACCAACCGAATAAAGCGTCCACACAGCCCTTTAAATATATCCAACAAGTGGAGTCCTTCGTTCAACAGGTCGCATTATGACAAAAGTAAGCAGAAGAGATGTGCGCAGAAATCGCAGACGGACGATGATTGTCGATGAGGGCGAACCGCCGTAGGCTTCTTGAAAGCGATTCGCTGCATGAGAATACATAATTATTGAAATTAGGCGATGCGGGTAAGAATGCTTGGGTAGGGTTTGATTTTTGCTTATGCAACGTTGGAGAACGTACGTGCAAATGAGCACATCTGTAGCAACAGTACTGACAAATATCATTGGTGGGGTTTAACGCCCAAAACGCGATATGATTATGAGGAAGGCGAAATGAAGATACATATCGATCCCGGACTTACAATGTTTTACAAGCTAAATGTAGCGTTCCAGTACGACCGTGGGTCAACCTAACGCCTTCTGGAAATAACTATACAGTGAGGTAGCTCACTGAATGTCAAGCAATGTGGTTCTCACATCACCGTACTTCTGCTGCGGAGAAGAGCGCGTGTGGATAACGTACGGCTAGCGGAGTGCGTGTCGATGTATGAAAGTTCGCTCCGTGAAGACAGTCAAGCCGGTCGTCAATTACTTCTAAAGGATCCCCATTCTTTTGAGGGACCATGTCCAGGGGGCGCTAAACGACATAGAAACACCAGCTGCTATTCTTCGCAATTAGTTATAAGTAGTAAAATGAAATAAATGATGAAGGTCGTTTTCTTTTAAGCTTTTCTTTTAAGTCGGTGTACTTCGTTCCCTTCAAATGTTTCTTCCCGACCGGACGGGTTTCTGTCGAACTCTCGATTTCAAAACGAAATAAATATACGAGGCGTATTCAAGAGGTAAAGCCCGTTTCAACGACAAGAAAAAAATTCACATCAGTAAAAATTCTTCTCACGGTGATATCGTTAAACAAGCCTCCGTCACTATTCATTATAACTGCGTTAACTTCGGGGCACTTATCGTAACGCTGCACGATCAAAGCCGCGATGATGTCACTAATCCCGTTAATCGGGTTGGCAATCGCCGGGCGGATTCTAAGGGCTGGCGTCACGGCCCTCCGAAAACGCACCACGAAAGCGCGGACAATTTAGGGTTGGTCCTTTGGTGCGCCAGCGAACGCCGGTTGTGTTCCAAAGACCGAGTCAGAGCCGAGAGTCGACAACACAACGAAAACGAAATATATTCTCAGTTAAGGCAATACAAATAACACAAACACGTGCACACTCGGCTGGTACCAGTTACAGCTTTCAACAATATAACTCAGATGGGTTTACACGACGGGAGCTAAGCAAACAGATCACACGCCTACGAATACAATCGCAGAATTACACTATTCAACGACAGTTACAGTCCTGAATAGATAATGGCGTATCCAGTCCACAATACTTGGACGGTAATCGAATGCTTCTCTTCAAGGAAACACTCACGCCAGCTCCAGCGTTGATCGTCGTAGCTCAACCGTCGTCGTGACTTGTCACGGTTCACACGGTGTCGTCATCGGATTCTTCCAAATCGACGATCGACTGCCGCACACCATCATAAACACGTCTTCTTTGGCTAACGAAGCCACACTTAGCGTACTTCACCATCAACGGGCCGACTGACTCACTCCGGTCTCCACTCCTGTCTCTATTCTCTCACTGACTGCACTGCCTGCACTGACTGTACTACCGTCGATTGCACGCTTTTATCCCTTCTTCCCCGGTTTCTAGAAGCGTCGGGATGTTTCTTCTGCGTGCAGTACAGCTAAGCCTGGGGAAAGGGCGAGAGCTTTCTCGTATGTTCGAATCGCGACGGCATCGCTCGCGGATGCGTCACACTCTCCTTCTAGAAAGATCCAGGCTTTGCCAGGCGTTCGATCGTGTTTACGGCGTCTGGCTCGCGTGTGGGTGAGGAGGATGCGGCGCGCCGGCGTCTTTTGATGCTTGTTTTTTTCGTCTTTCGCGCTTCTTGGGCGCGCGGTTCGCGCAGTTCTGTCTCGTAGCAGTTTGAAAGCGGCTGCGCGCGCGCTTTATAACGCGATCGTTTGTGACACTGCCCCCACTTCAAGAATATTATCCATAATATTTCAAACAACACAAACGAGCGCGCACATACACATAACCAAAAATGTCCCACATACAGAGTCCGTAACTCAGTCCACACAAAATGCGCGTCGTATCACA
>NC_051181.1:108684096-108711913 GCF_013339695.2 Rhipicephalus sanguineus
CGAATCGCACTGTGTGACGTCTGGCTGTTATTTAGCTCTTCTACTAACGCTATATGTCACGTGGTCGTGACGACGAAGACAGCAGTCAGCACGTTCGAGATGAAACTGTTTTTTGGCCGAACTTGTGGCCGGGAAACTGTAAGTCAATCTACAGCAACACACTGATAGCGGCGGACAGAGCGTCGACCGTCGATCAACTGACAAGCGGTCAAGCGCGTCGGCTTTTATACAGGCGCTATGGAACTTTCCAGCAATATCGCTGGTGGCGGCGTTATCTCTCGACAAAGCTGGATCATTCGCGTGCGGCACGCAATCTTAACAAAACGATCTACTAAAATCGTGAAGCTTCTCGAACACTGCTTCACGGCCAGCGTCGAGCGTTGATAACCGTCCTTGCTGGTCAAACTCGAACACATCAAAATAAAGAAGAAGCGGGCGTGGCATTGCCCCCCTCTGAAAAAGCATCGTCCCGATGCTTGCAACAGAACATGCAAAGGAAAAACAAGTGCATGCACAAATAAATTACAATAACAAAGGAAAAGTAGAGTTCTCAGGTTCGCTAACGCGCAAAAAACGGCTTAAGGCGCACGACATGGACGACTTCAGGTCGTGCGCGGCGTCGCTGGGAGTTCGTAATGCCGTCCGGGACGACCTCGTAGTCAAGAGCGCCGTGACGTCGAAGCACCTTGTATGGGCCGAAGTATCGCCGAAGAAGTTTTTCACTGAGCCCACGTCGGCGTATCGGCGTCCAGACCCACACACGGTCACCGGGTTGGTACTCCATGTGGCGTCGTCGAAGATTATAGTGACGGCTGTCGACCCTCTGCTGGTTCTTGATGCGCAGGCGGGCGAGCTGTCGAGCTTCTTCGGCGCGTTGCAATAGGCGGCAACGTCGAGATCGTCTTCGTCGGTGGCGGTTGGTAGCATTGCGTCGAGCGTTGTTGCCGGGCTCCTTCCGTAGACCAGCTTGTACGGCGTCATTTGCGTCGTTTCTTGCATGGCCGTGTTGTATGCGAAGGTCACATACGGAAGGATGGCATCCCACGTCTTGTGTTCGACGTCGACATACATGGCCAGCATGTCGGCGATGGTCTTGTTTAGCCGCTCGGTGAGGCCATTGGTCTGTGGGTGGTACGCTGTGGTCCGGCGGTGGCTTGTTTGGCTGTATCTCAGTATTGCCTGAGTTAGGTCAGCAGTAAACGCCGTACCTCTGTCGGTGATGAGGACCTCTGGGGCGCCATGACGCAGGAGGATGTTCTCAACGAAGAACTTTGCTACCTCGGCGGCACTGCCTTTGGGCAAGGCCTTCGTCTCCGCGTAGCGGGTGAGGTAGTCAGTCGCTACGACGATCCACTTGTTGCCGGAAGTCGACGTCGGGAACGGCCCCAGTAGGTCCCCCGATTTGCTGGAACGGCCGGTGAGGTGGTTCGATTGGCTGCATAAGTCCCGCTGGCCTAGTCGGTGGTGTCTTCCGTCGCTGGCAATCTCGGCAAGTCTTGACGTAGTGGGCGACGTCGGCAGCAAGGCGTGGCCAGTAGTACTTTTCCTGTATTCTGGCGAGGGTGCGGGAAACACCGAGGTGTCCAGCCGTCGGGTCGTCGTGTAGGGCCTGGAGGACTTCTGGTCGCAATGATGAGGGCACGACAAGAAGGTAGTCCGTTCGAAGTGGCGAGAAGTTCTTTTTCAGGAGAACGCCGTTCCGTAAGAAAAACGACGACAGTCCTCGCTTGAATACCTTCGGAACAACGGCGGTCTTGCACTCGAGGTACTCCATAAGGCCCCCCAGTTCCGCGTCGGCTCGTTGCCTTTCGGCGAAGTCGTCGGCACTTATAGTTCCGAGGAAGCAGTCCATCGTCGTCGTCTTGCGGCGGCGCGTCGACGGGGTGCACGAGAGAGAGGCAGTCGGCGTCCGAGTGTTTTCGTCCGGACTTGTACACGACGGTAATGGTCGAATTCTTGAAGCCTCAAACTCCATCGTGCGAGACGACCTGAAGGGTCCTTCAAGTTAGCTAGCCAGCATAAGGCGTGACGGTCACTGACAACTTTGAAGGGGCCTGCCATAGAGGTATGGGCGAAACTTTGACGTAGCCCAGATGATGCAAGGCATTCCCTTTCTGTTGTGGAATAGTTGGCTTCTGCCTTGGATAGTGACCGGCTAGCATAGCTGATACCCTTTCAAGCCCGTCAGTCTTTTGCACAAGGACGGCACCGAGTCCTACGCTGCTAGCGTCGGTGTGTATTTCAGTGTCGGCGCAATCGTCGAAATGCGCAAGTATGGGTGGCGTCTGCAGGCGTCGTTTAAGTTCCTCGAAATGATTGCACTTGCTCCGTTTCCCACCTGAATTCCACGTTAGTCTTCGTGAGAAGCGTCAGTGGTTCGGCGATGCGTGAAAGTTTTTGACGAAGCGTCTGTAATAGGCGCATAAGCCGAGAAATCGGCGCACGGCCTTCTTGTCGGTGGGAGGCGCGAAGTCGGCAATGGCCGCTGTTTTCCGCGGGTCTGGGCGCACTCCAGACTTGCTGATCACATGGCCAGAAACAAGAGCTCGTTGTACGCGAAGCGGCACTTTTCTGGCTTCAGGGTCAGTCCAGAGGCCTTTATTGCTTGAAGTACTGCCTCGAGCCGCCGGAGATGCTCGTCGAAGGTCGAGGGAAAACACGACGACGTCGTCCAAATACACAAGGCACGTCTGCCACTTCAATCCGGCCAGTACAGTTCCATGATGCGCTGGAACGTCGCAGGTGCCGAGCAAAGACCGAAAGGCATGACCTTGAACTCAAAGAAGGCCGTCGGGTGTTATAAAAAGCCGTCTTTTCTCGGTCTCTTCTCGTCTACTTCGATCTGCCAATAGCCGGTCTTGAGGTCCATCGTAGAAAAGTACGTCGCGTTGTGAAGTCGATCCAGGGTGTCGTCTATCCGTGGAGGGGGTACACGTCCTTCTTCGTGATTTTGTTCAGGCGCCGATAATCAACGCAGAAGCGCAGTGTCCCGTCCTTCTTCCTCACTAACACCACGGGTGACGCCCACGGACTCTTGGACGGCTGGATGATGTTGTCGCGTAGCATCTCGTCGACTTGTTTCTTTATCGCGTCGCGCTCTCGAGTCGAAACTCTGTAGGGGCTCTGACGGAGTGGTCGAGAATCTTCTTCTGTTATTTTAATGCGGTGCTTAACAAGGTGCGTTTGTCGTACCCGCGATGACGACGAGAAACAATCCTTGTATTGCAGGAGCAGGGTTTTGAGCTGGTCTTGTTTGACCTTCGCAAGGTTCGGGTTGACGTCAAAATCCGGTTCGGGACCTCTATTCGTCGAAGCAGGTTCGGCAGCATCGAAGAGGGCGAAAGCATCGCTGGCGGCTACACATTCGTCATGTAGGCAACCGTCGTACCAATGTTGAGGTGCCTATATTCGTGGCTGAAGTTTGTCAGCACTACCTTTGCTTTACCGTCACGCAGTTCGGCTATACCTCTTGCGACGCAAATTTGACGGTTCAGGAGTAATTGCTGATCGCCCTCGATGACGCCTTCAAGGTTCGCAGGTTTTTCGGTGCCGACGGAAATAATGACGCTGGAGCGGGGGCGGAACGGTCACCTGCTCTTCTATCACATTCATGCATGGTTCCTGGCGTCGCGTGGGGCGGGAGCGCTTTGTCTGTGGTTACGTATCGCTCAGATTCTCAGGTCGTAGGACGGCGCCGTGGTCACTTAGGTAAGTCCATTCCAAGTATCACTATCCCTAGAGCAATGTTGTAGGATTACAAAGCTCGCAGGATAAAGTCCGGTTATGGATGGTGACTCTCGCCGTGCAGACCAACCATCGGCGTTATCAGTGGCCTCCAGCTGTCCGGATTTCGGGTCCACTCCAAGCGGTCTTTACTTTCTTCAGCTTGGTGGGCGACGGTCCACTGAAGACAGAATAGTCGGCTCCGGTGTCGACGAGAGCTGTGACGCTGTGGCCGTCGATAATACGTCGAGGTCGCTAGTTCGTCGTCTCGCGTTGCAGTTAGGTCGTGGCGTTGGGGTCACGGCTACGTCGGTTTGTTCCGCTGCTTCCCCGTTGCGTCGTCAGGTCTACTTCGGTCCGCGAGGTTTCATCGGCAGGACTTCGTCTGCTTCGCGTCGTGTTCTGCAGGTCTCCTCGCGTTGTCGTCGTCGGCGGCCGCGGAGGATCTTCGGCATTTCGTCGTGCAGCAACCGCACCTCCAATCGGTTGCTGCCCTTAGTTTTCCGGATACGGGCTAGGCGACCGGCCCCGGTTTGGGCCAGTGTACTGCCGGCGGTGCGGTGACATGTAGCGGCCGGGCGACGGCGAGCGGGAAGGTCGTCGTTCTTGCCACTGTGTTCCGGTGAGGAAGTCGTCGATGTCGCGAGGCCGTTCGCCTGGCTGGGGGCGCGGCGCGTTGACGGCGAATCCGCGTAGCCCCATCTGACGGTACTGGCAGCGGCGGTAGGTATGGCCGGCCCTCCCCGCAGTGGTAGCAGAGCGGGCGGTTGTCAGGGGCGCGCCAAACGTCGGTCTTCCTTGGGGCATAGCGCGGGGCATAGCGCCGGGCGACAGGAGGACGGTAGGGCGTTGGTGGTGGTGGCGGCGGCGGCGTCTGGCGGCCGAACTGCTGCGGCGGCGCGGCGTCATGGACGTGGACGAGGAGCGGGGGCGTTGCGTCGGGCTGCTGCAGCATAGTTCATTGCTTGCAGCTGCGGCTGCGCTGCATCGGGGGTGCCCAGCGACTGCTGGATTTCCTCGCGGACCATGTCGGCGATCGAATCCACTTGAGGCTGCGCTGAAGGCAACAGCTTGCGCAGCTCCTCCCGCACTATCGCTCTGATGGTTTCCCGTAGGTCGTCGGTGCCTAGCGAGTGCGCTTCTGTGTAGCCTGCGACAGGGTTGAGCGGTTGTATTGCTTCGTCCTAATCTCGAGGGACTTTTCAATTGTTGTAGCCTCCTTAGGAATTCGATGACAGTTTTCGGTGGGTTCCGCACCAATCCTGCAAGAGGTCTTGTTTCACTCCCCGCATAAGGAAGCGGACCTTTTTTTCCTCAGGCATCGCAGCATCAGCCAGGCGGAAAGTCCGCGTCATCTCTTCCGTGTAGATGGTGACCGTCTCATTCGTAGCTGTGCTCTTGTCTCCAGCAAAGCAGCGGCCTTTTCCTTGCGGACGATGCTCGCGAAGGTATTAAGGAACGTCGTCCGAAAGAGGTCCCAGGATTGGAAGGCTCGATTCATGGTTTTCGAACCACGTCTTCGCGGCGTCTTCTAAGTAGAAGTAGACGTGGCGCAGCTCTCTTCAGTGTCCCAGTGGTTGAAGACGGCGACTCGCTCGTACGTCTCCAGCCAGCTCTCCGGGTCTTCAAACGACGATCCACGGAAAGTCGGTGGCTCCCTTGGCTGTTGCATCACTACCGTTGTAGGGTGGCAGGGGGTCTGTCATCGTCTCGGCGGTCGATGTGACGGTCTTCGGCTGCCTGGTGTTTTCGGGAAGGAGCCCGTACTCTGGTTGTAGTCCCTTCTGCCGGGCGGCTGGTTCGAGGATCCGGGTTGTCCTTAGCGTCGTCTTCTTCTCGGCTTGGGCTTGGGTCAGCGCCCCGCGGTGGCGTCCGGATCATGAAGCAGCACCTCCACCAGATGTCACGTGGTCGTGACGACGAAGACAGCAGTCAGCACGTTCGAGATGAAACTGTTTATTTGGCCGAACTTGTGGCCGGGAAACTGTAAGTCAATCTACAGCAACACACTGATAGCGGCGGACAGAGCGTCGACCGTCGATCAACTGACAAGCGGTCAAGCGCGTCGGCTTTTATACAGGCGCTATGGAACTTTCCAGCAATATCGCTGGTGGCGGCGTTATCTCTCGACAAAGCTGGATCATTCGCGTGCGGCACGCAATCTTAACAAAACGATCTACTAAAATCGTGAAGCTTCTCGAACACTGCTTCACGGCCAGCGTCGAGCGTTGATAACCGTCCTTGCTGGTCAAACTCGAACACATCAAAATAAAAGAAGAAGCGGGCGTGGCAATATTACATATGTTAACACGGTTCCTTGGCCGACATGACATCCTGTATAAGCTATTTTTGCGAAGTGGTTTCAAGCACCAGAGTAGCTCTGTGGTAGAATACTCGACTGCCACGCAGAGGGCCCAGGTTGAAATCCCATCTCTTCCTAACATTTTTTTTCTTATTCTTCGTGATAGCGGTTACAAACACCAGCGGCGGCGGCAGCGCATAATTAGGGCGCCAAAATCGGCTCGCGTTGTGATCTCATAACAGCTTTCGCTGTAATATATATCGGCCTCAAACACCGTCCTGTCGCCAGAGCCATGGCCGAGAGCACAGAATGGATGCTTGCCAGTGGCGTAGCCAAGTGGTGGGCCACTGGGCCTGTGCCCCCCTCTCCCCCTTCCCGAAGTTTTTTTCTACCATCAGATTCAGAGCACAAAATGACACTTGACCCCACTCATCTACCCGCGCCCTATGTAGGGTCAAGCTCGTGACCCCTCCCCCCCCCCCCCGAAAAAAATTTCTGCCTACGCCACTGCTCCTTGCCAATGGCTAGGTAGGTGGTGGGAGGAATTGAAGAATAACAGCCACCACCGGTGGTATCTGTCGCCCAGGTTCACTCCATCGCTTCATGTTGAAAAGCGAGATTGAGGGAACGGAACCTTGCCGGCTATTAGAGGTGTTAATGCTTGGTTGATGATGATAGTCAGTAAGAGTGGCCTACGTTTCTAAAATTTTTTTTCCATTTAATTTTTTTATTATTTCGCGTGATAGCGGTTACGGACACCGGCGGCGGCGGACAACTACCCGACTGCCGTTGTGATGTGATAAGAGCTTTCGCTGTAAAGAAAAATTATAACTTGCGCTGCAGTACCCCACATGCATCACCAAAAGTCCGATGAGTTCAATTGTCCGAAATATTCACCAATGTTGTCTGAATCAGGAATTCGTGGCGCAGAAGCTACGCTTGTTGTCACGTCTGGCTTATAGTGCGGAGGATCTTCCACCGCTTATCTGGCCGTATCGCTTTTCCAATTGACCCACTGACTGACTCCACCTTCGACTCCGATCGCTTCTATCAGCTTCCACCGAGGTTCAAGAGCTTTCTATACGATTTACCCGCTATGATCACAGGGGAAACCAGGGAAGCAGGTAGAACGTACTAGCACCTTCCAAAAACGTCTGTTGTAGATAGTCCCTGGCGTGTTGTAGGTGTGGTGGCGTCATAGTGTGTCATCTAGAATAGACTCGGTGTTCCTCGTCCCGGCGGTTTAAAGAACCCAGGCTGCGTCTTTGGCGAAGTATCTCGTGACCAGCAGTAGTGAATGGACGCTGGTTGTTTGAAGCGTCGCGTGCGATTTGCGTACACGCACTTCCGTGACATCTGGCTACCAATATTGCTGCACAGAAACGGGTCATTCCCAGAGAATCATCAGAGAATACCACTGATTTGTAGATAAGAATCACGCGCCGTTAATACACCCAACTTTCGCATTTACACAACCTTACGTTCACATTGTGTGCGAGCTATTTTTTGCGGTAGAGGCTTTCTTACAAAAGTGCGTCACACAAGTGTGTTTGGAGCTAAGTTACATACACTTGCCTTCATTAGGATCTATGCTGGGTGTAAAATAAGCGCAAAGTTTTTTTCGCAGTGGTGTCAACGGAAGCGGCACGCCGTCCATCCGGACCAGCGCGCAATACAAAGCGAGTGATGTGTGGTGTAAGTATGCTTTCGTCATGGTACTACTCGCGATAATACGAAAGAGAACCTATAAGTTAATAACGTTTGCTTAAGAGTCCTTTTTATGTGGAAATAGAAATAGAGCTTCTCGATTTGGTATTTTTTTGCTCTCCCGTTGTACTTGAATAAGATGGTGAAAACCTGTGCTTTGAAATAAAACGGTCTCTTTTTTTTTTTTGAAAATGCGCAAGTTGTCAGCCGCCAGAAGCAAAGTTAAGAAGACGCGACAAATCAGACAAATTTCTTAATACGGGCACTATTTGTCAATAAATTAAAGGGAACTTTTCATGACAGCCAGATAATAAATGAAAATAGGAATGAATGCCTGCTTACGATTTATCTCAGCTAACATATATAGGTTAGTGCCTGAGCGACTTACAGTCGCGGAAACCAATGGCTACAACGTCCCATGCATTGCAACCAGACACCTGCTTTAGGCTGCTATTGCAAAACCTGGCGTAATGAAGTATCTACTCTGGCGATACGAAGACAATGCCCGGTGTATTAACGGAATTCTCGTTTTGAGGTAGACATGAAATTACAGAGGAAGTACCGTACACAACACTGAACTGATGGCTCTGGCAGACATGCGCCTCCGGTCTAAAAAGAACACGCCAAGGTACAGCGTCTACATGCAGTTACCCACAACAACCGTTTTATCGGAGGTACGCAATAAATAGAGGCAAAGACGAATGGCTTTAGGATGGTAAACTGAGATGCTGCAAAGTAATATTTGTTATGACTATTTCATCTGGCTTTTTGAACAGGTTTGGCTGGCATTGCGCCTAGATAATTAAAATTCAGTTAACTATCGAAACTTACCTAAGCAAAATGTTGGATCTATCCCGATAAAGCTGTAAATCAATAAACATTGTGAAAGTGCCACATTATTATTATTATTATTATTATTATTATTATTATTATTATTATTATTATTATTATTATTATTATTATTATTATTATTAGTTAGAAGAAGTAGTAGTAATTACATCAAGGGTCATTCAAAATAACCTTAAAGCTCTGAGTAACAAGAAAATACAATTATATTCCGCCTATAACGCTGGCCGAGCGGCCATATCGCACTTTAGACTAACACCGTAATTCTGCGGAGATATTGTTGAGGAAACGGTAGCAGAAAACAGCCTTCAAGAGTAGAACGCGGTAGCGCAATAGCACCCTGTGCGCAATCACTAGGCTGGCTTCATTTCCCGGTGGACACCTCAAACGGGTCGCGAGGAAAGGAACGTGTCTGTGCGCGTAACATTGACAGTTTCAAACTATCCTGGAATGCTTACTGCAAGTACAGTCGTACAGTTGCCAAGTGCTCACTACGCCATAGTTCTGCCTTTTGCGTATGGGCGATTTACCCACTACGCGTCCGTAGGGAAACACGCGCACTTTGCTGATGTTGTTCATCAAGATGATGATTAATAATATCTGAACCCTTTGTAATGGGTGGTCATTTAAACCGGCCAATCTATGCGTAATTCACATATTTTGACACCTGAATCGATTCTACGCTTCTAGCATGCAATATTACATGTGTTCAGAAGACTCATCGCGCTACGTGCCACTCGTAGGTATTTTTTCTTTCTTTTCTTTTTTCGGAAGAGTTCAACCACTGGTTTGGCTCTGTGGTAGAGGACCAGCTCGCAACGCATAACGTCTGGGTTGAACTCCCACTCGAAACAAACAGAAATGGTCAAAGTGCCTTTGGTTTCCTAAAAAAATATTCACATTTATGGACAAAAATTACTTTCAAAATCTCCGAAAAATTCGAGACAATCAGCGTAGTTCGCAAGAAGATGTATGCGGCATAGTGTTTATGAGAGCTGCTCGTGCGTGTTATCAGAAACACGTGCGCAGTGCTTCATTAAGTAATGAGGAGAAACGATGCGGGCCGATCCCGAAGGCAGGGCTAGCTAAAAGAATGTCTCACCAGGTAACTTGTCTTCAACCACCCAGTTTACTTGTGTGCCATCAGCATTGGTTAACACTTGACTAATGTTTTCTAAAGATAGGCAAATTATAGATATTGCTGACTTTCAGCTGTTACGCCAGCAAAATGCCTTTATTCAAGGTCATTCAGTCCAGCACTTGAGTTGCGGATACAAATTGTTATACTTTTGTTTACTCGGCGTAAATATGCGACGAGTAAGCACCACTAGAATGCACATCACTTAGACTAGCTGCAGACGCACATCACTAGAATGTGCGTCTGCATGTATTAATGACGTCAATCGCGGCTCTAAGCCACATTTCAACCTGTACGTGCTACCTGCCCGGGAAATCTGTCAAAATAGCTGAAAGGCGGCTACGAAAACGCGATATGCATTTTTTTAAGTAAATAAACGAATAACATATCGTTGTTCATTTCTGACAGGGCAAGCTATGTAAACCGGGGGAGTACTGCGGTGACTTCATTGATCCCCCCCAATGTGAGTACCTTGCACCTACAGCCACTTGGTTAACAACCAATGAGAGCATTGGTGTTATGTGTGATGTTGCCTTCAACCTCGTCGTCTTCAGCATAAGCCTATCTTGTTTCCATAACAGGACGAGAGCCTTTGCCCACGATCACCTATACAGCCTATCCTGCGAGATGTGATTCAAGTTCGCGCTTCCGAATTACTTAGTTTCGTCCCCTCATATAGACGTTTCCATATTCGGCCGTATTTCCACCACCTTGCTATCCGTTCCCTCACTTCGAGCAGCAACTACGGAATGCACTGCGTCGATCGAGCAGCAAGTGCTCACTTTCAGCACGAGGTCGTTCTCGCGAGTACTGGCGCGCGCGCTGTCACAACCGAAAGCAGTAGACGGCTCGCATATCCATGTAGTACAGTACTCAAGAATTCAAACGCAACATAATTTTTTTTAGTATGACGATTTGTACGCGCAATCGCTCGAGATAACCACCGTCATGTCGAGACAAATCTGGTCTCTAAAGGCAATGTTGTCTCTGATCTACGCGTTCGAGTCGAAATTACGCCGATATGAGCCGAACTGAAGACAGTGGAAACGAAGGAATGTGCGTTACTTAGCCTTAAAATTTCCCGTTTCAATCCGTGAGTGCTGCACTAAGTGTGGTGCACTTGCCGCTTACATTGCAATAAGACTAGAGACTGTAGGAAAACCGCTTCGTTCCCTGGAGCGGCCGTATTTGTATTCCCTTACATCTTACACCAAAGTTTTGTAGAGTTAAGCGAAATCAGATCCAAATAAGTTTGTAGTGGGCTATCTTTCCATAAGCTGCTCATATATATAGGCGATCAATTGAACCGGACAAACAAAAGAAAAACAATGGTTTAATGCTAACGTTGCATATATATATATATGCAACCCAGCACCTCCACCAATTTGTTAAGCTGTTTATTGGACGGCACTCGGCGACAATGCACTATGGCGACAGTCAAGGCAAAAGCACGGGCTCCAAGCGCGAGCGGCGTTTTGACCAGGGGCCATTCTTTATCGGCAGTGCAGCTTCAGGCGACAGTCATTGTCACCAACAGGTACACGTTTGCTCGGAGAGGGTTACGAGGACATAGTTTATTCCAATAGCAATAAAATTACCGCTCACACACACACACACACACACACACCACACACACACACACACACACACACACACATATATATATATATATATATATATATATATATATATATATATATATATACATACATATATATATATATATATATATGTACACACATATGTATATATATATTATATGGAACCGTTTTCATTATTTACTGGTCAGATGCTGCGAAAATCTCATTTTCTTCTTTTTTAGGTGCTCGGACCGACCCTGAAATTGTTGGATGAAAACTAAGATTCCTTCCCATTACGAAAGGTCGGGGCCGTTAGATAGCTGCAGCAAGGAAAGAACGCTGGAGGAACAGAATCGGCGTCAAGCCGTTGCCCGACTGAATAAAGTTAGTTGTACTCGCAAAGAACTGGAGTGTCATTTCTTTATTTAATAAGCACGGTGTTGAAACTGACGTATCAACCGAATAAAGTGTCCGCACAGCCCTTTAAAAATAACTAACAAGTGAACCCTTCGTTCGAGAGCTCGCATTATGACAAAAGTAAGCAGAAGTGATACGCGCAGAAATCGCAGACGGACGGTGATTGTCGATGAGGGCGAATAGTCGTAGGCTTCTTGAAAGCGATTCGCTGCATGAGAATGCATAATTATTGAAATTAGGCGTTGCGGGTGAGAACGCTTGGGTAGGGTTTGATATTTTCTTGTGCAGCGTTGGAGAACGTACGTGCTAATAAGCACATCTGTAGCAACAGTACTGACAAATATCATTGTTGGGGTTTAACGCCCAAAACGCGAGATAATTATGAGGAAAGCGAAATGAAGATACATATCGACCCCGTACTTACAATGTTAAGCCACGGCCGCACTACAAGCTAAGTGTAGTGTTCCAGTACGACCGTGGGTCAACCTAACGCCTTCTGAAAATAACTACAATGAGGTAGCTCACTCAATGTCAAACAACGTGGTTCTCACGACACCGCGCTTCTGATGCGGAGCCGAGTGCGCGTGGATAACGTACAGATAGCGAAGTGCATGTCGATGGAGGAGAATAGTTCGCTCCATGAAGACATTGAAGCAGGTCGTCAATTACTGGTAAATGATTCTTATTCTTGGGCGAAGCACCTTAGAGTCTCGGCGTGCATCATCGTCCATTTGCTTGAGCACAAGAGAGGGCGCCACCGCCTCACCGCTCGCCGTGTGGCGAGAGAGGGTGAACGGAGCGCGGTGACTATCGAAAAGCTGTTCCTGCGATGATCGCCGAAGTACCAGCTGGCAAGGAACGAGAACGCGCCCTCGCCCGTGAGAGACAACGCCGACGCAGGCAGCGTCTGCTAGCGAGTTTCTTCATTGAAAAAAGTTGCAGTGGTCTAGCTCGGCTGTGCCAGGATATGCGTAGCGTTAGCTAAGGTTGAGCTGGTTGTTCTTAGCTTTCTTGGTTGTCAAGCTTATCCGCTTTTCAGCGCCGTTTAGCAGCATTTGCGCTCTTCTTTTCCATGGGTATACGACGCTAGCAAACGCCAGCCAGCCGGTATGACAAATGGCTAACCTCCCTGTCCTTCCGTTTTTCTTTTCCTCCTCCCCATCCCCGCTGTATGTATACCCCACTGATACGTCTGCGTATGCGTGCAAAATGAGAGGCGCTATCAAGCGGCTCTGGCGCAGCCTCAGACGGCCACTGCGCAACGGAGGCGCACAGCTGGGCGCGCGCGCCAGCGCCAATGCGTCTGCCGACGCTATGACGTCAGTCGAACTTCTCTGGAATGCGCAGACCGACGAGGTGCACGCGGCGGCGGCAGTTCCGGTGCGCTAGCTGTGCGCCGTGTGACGTCACTGCTCCTCGCGCATGCGCAGCACGGCTCTCAAACTGCCACGCTAAACTGCTCCGTCGCGGCCAGTGTAGCTAACGCTACAAAAACTGACTGCTCGCGCTGCACAACCATTCACCGGCCACCAAGTACATATTAGCACTGGATCTTGACCTTGAGTGCCGGTGGGAGATTTCTTTTGTGCGTAGTGGAACATTAAAGATTCGAAGCGTGCACGTTAACTAAAAGCGGACTGCGGGTCTCTGTGTTCAATCTCTCTGCTGCCTCTCATTGCCCATTGGCAGTGATTTTGCTATGGAAAACGCCGGCGCACACTGCATGCTTCGCCCCTCCACAGGTTTCCCGTTAGTGGAGTTGAAACACCCGTCCATATATCCTGCGCCCCTCACCAGTTTTTTTAGTGACCTTGTCCAGGGGGCCCTAATTGACATAAAAACGCCAGCTGCTATTCTTTGGCATTCAGGTATAAGTAGTAAAATAAGAAATAAATGTACGAGGCATATTCAAAACGTATAAGCCGTTTCAGCGACACGAAAACATATTCACGTCCCAGTTAAAATTTTTCTTAAGGTGTTATCTTCCAACAAGCGCCCCTCAGTTTCCATTAAACTGCGTTAACTTCGGGGCACTTATCGTAACGCTGCACGATCAAAGCCGTGATGAAGAAACCGGTGCTTATACCGATCCTCGTTCTCCTCTGTGAAGGTAAGTTCCGATGCAGCGAAATATCTTGCGGCTGGCTATTGGAAAGCGACCGCACCTTCTTATTTGGGTTACGTCCACATGAAAACAATGTGTCCTATTAGGCGCGAGGCCCACCACTGGCTTGGAAGGATCACGTGGTCTCAGCGGCCGCGTCGGCTGCGTGTGGAGCGCTGCCGCGTGCTTTGAAAACGAGTTTCAGGTTCCACCTGCGCTGCGGTTTGTTCAAATACGGAGGTTTTCTCGTATTTTGAACGCAGTTGAACTCTATGTAATAGGAGTGGCTGCCTCCGAAGGCGACGAACATGGTGCTCTGCTGCACGGTGTCGTAGCGCCGGACGTACGCAATGGAGAGCGGTGTCAGCCTGCACCGGTATACCCGCTCGAGGGACAAGAAACTGCGTGAAGCGTGGATTGTGAAACAGAGAAACGGCTAGAAGCCATCGACTACGAGTCGTGTGTGCAACAAGCACTTATGCTACGAAGACTTTCGCTGCTGCATCGGGACTGCGATGTTCGGCGAGTATCAGAAAGCGCGCACTGAGACGATCGCTCGCGCGCGCTTACCGCCGGCTAACGATGCTTATCTCCTGCAGGACGGAAAAGGCACTACCGTTAACCAGGTGTGATACCATCTCAATGCCTTTCCCTTGCGACCTCTTGATCATCGGTCCCGTTCTCAGCTTCTACAAAATCGGCTGCAACACGTTGTTTATATACCTTCGGTAAAAAAAAAAATCACAGCATATACACGTGGTGCATGATGATGAGTGGGGCGAAGCTCCGGAGGTAATCATCGGTAAACCGTGAATCTTCAGTGTAACGCATTGTGACTAGCTTGTTTGTGAACCACAATCTGTCGCGCACACCACAACTATGGCCGAAACTGTTGTCAAGGAAGTCCCGCTGGAAGCGCGCGTCGGCGCCTTCGGGCAGAGCCCGCCTGATGCGTTTTGCAGCCACTTCACGTGCTCGCACAGCCTCGGGCTCTGCCTGCCGATACGCGCGCTTTCTCGCCGCTTCACGGTCCTTCACATTTTGAAGATCCGATTCGCGCCGCCACCGTGCAGCTTCGGCCTCGCGGGCTCGAATGGCGGGGTCTTCGCGCCGCAGCCGTGCAGCTTCGGCCTCGCGGGCTCGAACAGCGGGGTCTTCTCGCCGCAGCCGTGCAGCTTGTCGAGCAGCTTCGGTCTCGCGGGCTCGAACGGCGGGATCTGGTTCGCGGCATCGACGTGCAGCTTCGGCCTCGCGGGCTCTCACCTCAGGATTCTGTCTGCGAGCGCGCGCTGCCGCCGCCTTTCGTGTACTCCGTTCCACAGCTTTGTCTTCCATCCAGCGACTCCGAACGAAAGAGAAAGCGCGCCAAAAGGGAGCCTCTTGGCGCGCTAACACGCGCCATCTAGGGATCATTCTTCATATTATAAAGCGAGCCATACAGCGCCATATGGCTTCCATCCGGCGACCCCGAGCGAACGAGAAAGCGCGCCAAGAGGAAGCCTCTGGATGGATGGATGGATGCTATGAGCGTCCCCTTTATAACGGGGCGGTGACATGTCTGCCACCTGGCTCGAAGGCGAAAAAAAAGAAAGAAAAAAAAATAAACTTCCTTGGCCTAGGCCCGGCCACTTAAACCTGCTGGTTTCCCTTAATAAAGTTTATTCCTCCTCCTCCTCCTTGTTTCATGTTGTCCTAATGCCTTACCTACATTGATTAAATCTACGTTATTATACCAAAAAATATAAATTCACGGTCCATCTCTCTGCCTCTTAAGGCAGAATGACCTTTTTTTTTTTCCCCAGTTATTTATTTTTGTACTTTATCTCTACTTTTCTGCCACCAATACTCTAACCGTCTCTTACTTATTTCTATCGCGGACGTGTTCAGCTTTCCATTGTTGTCCCTAAAACCCAAGGCTTCATGTAGACTCGTGCCCACACGTATACCTGGGTGAATATCGCCACATTCAATCAGTACATGTTCCATCGTTTCCTTAGTTCCCCCGCAGCATGTACATTGTTCTTCTTCGTTACTGAATTTCGCTTTATAACTACGCGTTCTAAGGCAGCCCGACCTTGCTTCAAACAGTAAAGCGCTTCCCCTTGAATTATCATAAAACCTTTCCCTCCTTATTTCGTTTTTTCCTTTTCGGTAGTTACTCAGAACCGGCTTCTTTTCCATCGCTGTCATCCAATAAGTCCTCTCCGCCTCTCTGACCTTCCGCTTAATGCTCCTTGTTGTCATATCGCCCGCACTGCCAGCCGTATATTTACTGGTGAGCCTCCTAGTTCTTTTTTCTCCCACTGCGTGTCAACGCTTTTTCTATACAAATACCTGAAAACCTTCTCTGCCCATCTACTCTCCTTCATTTTCCTCAGCCTCTCTTCGAATCTCATTTTGCTCTGCGCTTCCCTCACTTCAAGCCTGTCCATCCCATATCACCCTTTACCGCCTCATTTGTCGTCTTCCCGTGAGCGCCCAACGCGAGGCGGCCCACCGTCCTTTGATTTACATCCATTCCTGATTGCACCTCTGACTTCATGCACACCACTGAGTTCCCAAATGTAAGCCCCGGAACCATCACACCCTTCCACAGCCCTCGAAGCACCTCGTAACTATTGTATCCCCATAAAGCTCTGTGCTTCATAATTGCAGCATTCCTCTTTCCCTTTGCTACCGATGCTTTCTCTTGTACTTCCATATATCTATCCCCCTCATTTACCCATACTCCGAGGTACTTGTACTCGCTTACCCTCGGTATTTTTTGGCCCTGTATTAAGACCGTATGGTCTCCGTGATCATTGAATACCATCAATCCACATTTTGTTGCACTAAATCCTAGTCCTAGAGCCTCACACTCCCTTCCGCATATATCTGCCAGTCGCTGTATATCATCTTGACTGTCCGCAAATAAGACAATATCATCAGCATAAATAGACCAGGAAGCTTCTGCTCAACCATCGCTCCGACCTGTTTGTGTGACAAATTAAATCCAATGTTGCTACCTTCTAGCGCTTTTTTCCATCCTCGCCATGTACAGCATGAATAACAGCGGGGACAGAGGGCATCCCTGTCTCAGCCCCTTGCTAATTTCAACGCTGTCCTTGCCACTTATTCCTTCCCATTCTATACAAACTGTATTTTCTCGGTATATTTCCTTCAAAAGCTGTACACAGTCGTCACCTATGGCGATGGCGATGGTGGCGCGCGCCACCATCGCCATCTAGTGAGCACTTCACGAACTAGAAGTGGCTACTACAAACACACGGAGGATGGACAGACCCACGGCATAAGGAGCTTCGCCCCTAAAGCTCACAGGGTCCCTTATGCATTCGTCTAAGATGACTGTCCGGAAGGCGAAAGCCATCTTCTTGCAAGTCGATGTATTTATTCTCCCCCGCACCCCTCGATAGCTTACTGCACTTAACGCAGTTTTGCACTCCGCGGGTCACGGTACGCTGAGGACCGGTTCGGCGTGGCCCGCGGAACATAAACATCGTCTCCGCGGCGCGGCTGCACCGAACTGCGTCGATTGCGGCCCGGTAGAAACAGTTGCACATCTCCTGCGAGTGCCCCGTCCCTGTCGACGCTCGGAAGCGGCTCAAAACTGAGTACCACCGCCACGGCCTGCCCTGTGTAACCCTACAGGACTTCCTGGTCCCCACCGGCTACGAGGATCGCCTCCGTAGCGCTCTTGTGGCCCTGATCTCCTTCCTTCAACACGCGAACCTGATCGAGCGGTTTAGAAAAGCCGCTCGATCAGGTTCGCTTGTTGCAATTTGATCGTGTTGCGGAGGCGGGATGGAGGCGTCTGGTTTGCCGTTCTAAGCCGCTCGACAAGGTAGACCGGGCGCTTCTCTCCCGCCTCCGCTCCAATCACTACCTCATCCTCTTCTCTCTTTCTACCGCCTTCATTCGCCCCCCCCCCCCCCACGAATGTTTTCGTTGGGGTGTCCTAGACAGAGACAGTTATTGAGCACTCTTCCCCCATTTTCCCTCCTTTTCCTCTCTCATACCCCTATACCAAGAATAATAAAGAATCGCATCAGTTTTGCACTGCCGTGAAGGAGGCCGTGAAAAGCGACCATGTCGTGTGAATACATGACCATGTGACGTCATAATGGAGTCACAAATTTTGGCAATCTGTGATGTCATGTGACGTCATATGTTGACGTAATCACGTGATGATTTTTTGCACCACTCGAGTTGACAGCGTTGACGCGGGACGCCGACGATCAATCTTCTCATTTCATGAGGCGTCTAAAGGCCTGACAACACGTACGCGTTGCACCGTGTCAGCGCGTGACCTTTTTACGCGACAAAAGGTCACGCGCTGACACGCTGCAACGTGTACGTGTGGTCAGGCCTTTAGGCTTTCGTCTTCATAAGCTACACGACGTTTTCTGATGGATGTACATTGCAAGCGAGTCAAATGCTGCGGATGATGTGTGCTGCATTTTGTTGGCAATAAGATTATTTCAGTTAAGCTTGCGTTCTCCTGACGCATACACTACGTGTTAAAAGGCCAAATTTATTTGTGTCACTCTCAAACTCAAATTGGGCCTCTCCAATCCCGCCTATTTTCTTGGAGCCTTATTTACTTATGTGGGAAAGCTCTGCGGAAGTAGGCTGCTAGCCATTTTCAACAGCAGCCTGCGTCCGCGGGGCTTTTGTGGATGCCCAACTAAAACTGTCACTCCACGAGTTGACAGTGTTATGCGCGTTGCTGTACAAATTCCCATAAAATAAGCAATGGAAACAATTATAAAGGGTCATTGTTTGCTGATCGCACACTGTGTCTGCACTGCTGAAGGTGCAAGATGTCGTTCTGAGGTGCGCTTTGGTCTACTTCATAATGAAATTTTCCATCGACATTGAGTGTGCAGAATGCTTCCGCGCGTGGACACGTGAAAAAAAAAGTCTGTGCAGAGGACACTTAGACGTGCCATATATAATGGCTTTTGTTGGCTTAAAGACGGTAGTTTAAGATGCACGTATACCAGAATGTTCCCAGTGCGTATGCGGTAGTAACTTATGTTGGGCACGCCTAGCCGGTAAGGTGAAAATTTCGAGACCTTCGACGGCGCGCGTTGCTGCGGCTGCCGCCGTGCGCTCATTTTCCCTAGTTTCTGTTTGTTGTTTTCATAGTTTGCCTACATAGCCGTTATAATAGAATCGAGTGAGTGTACGTGACTGAGGGGTCTATGTGTGCGGTAATTCCATCATACGACATGCGTGATCTCGACGTAGACTGCGTCCGCGCTCGCTGGGTGTCGTTCGGGCGCTCGTACTCGCATGTGTTTATCGGAGTATTTAAGGATGGGTTACGCTTGTAAAACAGGCGGCCAGTAACCGCTCACGACGTGCCCCCGGCTGCCGGAGGATGCGCTTGGGTGTTAGAATATGCTGACGCGAAGCCGCGCTTATTCTGAACGAAAATTTTCAAGCGATTTCTCAGAAAAGAAGTGCTTTCATTCGTGCATAGCCAATGCCTATTGCGAAAGGAAGTTCCCGCCTTCTATTACGTGAAAATCTGTTTTCGTTGCGAAATTACTTAAAACGAAACACATGTGTCAGATGTGTGTACAGTAACGGTCTGTTGAACAAAGGTTGGTTTTAAATACAAATAACAAGTGTGTGCGTGTTGGTTATTTCCAGAATCCCGGATCGCTTCTCCCGCCTCTTCACTCCAGTTGACAGTGTTGTGACCGGCCATTGCAGGCACCGGAGACCCGGGAGGAAGATGCAGAGGCAGCATGAAGAGACTGAAGGGAACCTTAACGGAGGTTATTTACATGGCGAGCATTTCGTTCTATTACGACCATTTCATCTTACATGACGAACATCTTATTACATGACGAAGATCTCGTGCCTACATGACGACAATTTCGTGTCGAATGAGCCCGCGGGAGGTCATTTTAAAGCGTCTCTTTTCCCCAGATCCTTAGATCAGGGAATTGCTCCAAGTTGGGACGGTCCAATCACGTCACACACAGCACTAATGAGGGTACCGCCACGCTCGCCCAGGTCAACGTCCTCGACTGGGGCGTGGCCACTGCACTCTGCACCTGTGGCACCAATGGGGTCATTCCTTGGCATGTGAAGGCCGTAGGGCGATGGGTCACCCGCTCGGACAACCGGGCTCATCAAAAGATCCGCCGCTCCGAAGTACCTCACCGCTCAATTAGCGGGACGGGTTGTCATCCGCGCTGACGCCACTGTCTCTTCAAGGAAGGCGTCGCGACCGGAAAGCATTATGGTCGTCTGATATCTCGCTGCTGTGTCGGACTGCATGGTGCCTCATTTCCCGTCTCGGGAGGACAATTGAAGTGCCTGAACGGCTGTCAGCAGGCAAGCAGCCCTTCGACACCTTGTTCGAAGAACAGGGGACGCCGCTTCCACTTCGGCGCAGGGGCCGATCGTAACAAAAGCCAAACTCGGGGAAACGAAAGTGTCGCTATGGTCTGCGCCTCTCCACTCGTGATAGGAAAATTAACAGTGGCGTTCGCCCTGTCAACGAGGCAGTCAGTCCTACATTTGCTTTGGTTGGTCAATGCGACGTAGGAAAAGAGGTAGGCGTTTAAGACTTTTCGTGCCATTCATGGTTCCTATTACCTTCCTTCGCGTGACTCATACATTTGCCGAAAAAAAACACATAAAGCTTCGTTTATTATCATCAAGGGTTCCATCTTTCCATTCAAGCATGAAGGAGCTAGCCACAGGAGAATGGAAGCATCTCTTACCCCACCGGTTAGAAATGTTTGAAATAAACCCATGAAAGCTACAAACGTATTTACATTTATTTAAATAAACCACTGGATTGCAACGTTCGGCATCTACCAAATGCACTTCACTCAGTCACGCACACATTGGTTCACTCGCTCCGCTCTTCCCACTCTCTTTCGTCGTGCAACTCGTTCTCAATTCGAACTCTTGCTCTCGTCCTTCTTACCTTGTCGCACTCTCTCTATTTCTCACGCACCCCAAATACAACAGTCACAAAAATGCCACGGTCACAGTGCCACACACGCACATGTACCAGGGACGATCGTGTGCTGGTGCAGTGCAGATTACACGGCGCTGGCTGTATATCCCGCCTAATCCGCCCCTGCACCCATCCCACATCCACCGCGTTCGTTAAGGCGCTGATATACTCCAATGTAGTGTGCGCGGCGACGCGACGCGTTTTCGCTTTACTGCGCTTACGCATCTCCCGCTGAGATGATATCGCTGCGTCGGAATCAGTTTGAGAGTGCGGCATTATTTTCGTATCGAACGTGCGTATCTGTAACCGTATAAGATGCAACAGCAAAATCTTGGAACGCAAACAGGCGACCCAACACGTAGCTGGTTCAGGCACTTAAGCCAGCTGTATTCTTGTCATTATCCTATATGCACGCATTTTTAAAGGGGCTAGGAGGAATGCATAGATGTTTTTGCTTTAGGCGTAAGTACACGTACGAGAGGCTGCTATAAATACAGGCTGCCAGAGCACAGATCTGGCAGAAGTGGCTGCGTTTGCCTGGATCACCGCTCATCTGCAAGCACCAAGAAAGCCACGATGAAGAGGCTGGCGCTGATACTGGTCGTCGTTCTTCTATGCGAAGGTAATTTCCATAGAGGCGAAGTCTGTTACGGCTATCCTTCGTGAAACGATAATAGCTTTTGAGTTAGATTTCGTCAAAAAAAAATCATTGCGTTCACAAACCTGATCTTTATACCATCACCAAGGATTTCGCTCACAAGAGAATAAGAAAAGAGAAAGAAGAAACGGGGTTGTGCAGATGACATATGAGCATGCATTATGAGTCACTGACGACATGCACGATCGAGATGACACCGGTCGAACCCGAATGCTCATTGCGCTCACTGAAGCAGGCGCAAGAGCGCTTGCTATTTATCTTTTCTAGAGCGCAGCTCTTAGGCGCCCATTCCTGCGCTGAGCGGCGTCGCCGTCGCCGTCGGTGGCGTAACCGATTGACATGAAAAAATATAAGGACAAAAAAGAATACCCAGAAACGAATGGAATTTGAACCCTCGTATTCTGCGTGGCAGTCGAGTATTCTACCCCAGAGTCGCATTTTCTTAACCCTCTTTAAAATGTCTTGTACTGGGTAACACGATATGATAAAGGGTACATAGGTGTCGGGAGCGGGACTTCGATTAGATTTTTATAAAGTCTCGTTTTTATAACATCACTCAAGTACTCAGAAGAAAATCTAACTTTCAACATTCTATTGAGAGTAAGACCTCACGCGAGTATCCGGTCACTGTGCCCTCCATTTCATGATATGGGGAAACTATAAACTCTTGAATTTTTTTGCGTAACCTAATTTGTATAACCATGCGTAAAAAAGTATCATTCACATACCAGAGGACATAAACCTAGAGAGAATCTGGCGCACAAATAAGTGTACAAGGCCCACACCTCCGCGTTCAACCAGAAGGAACAGGTTAGTAGGAGTGGTTTTTTTCCCATGTCGATGCACAAATAAAAACTCCAAATACACGATGTATCTTCTGAATAATAGAACGTTAGGTACATAGGACGTTCATTATATGCTCTATACGTGATAGTAGAAATACATTACACACAGCAGCACGCGAGAACACAGAACTATCTGCCTTGCCGTGAATCCGCTTTTCCTCTTAACTTGCTTGTTCAGTCCAATGTTCGTGAATGTTTTTATGCTTGTGTAGATGTTCACCCAAGTACTTTGCAACTTTTCTGCCAATTTACCTTAGTAAATAATTGTTGGGGTTTAACTTCCCAAAACCACGATATGATGTGAGAGACGCTGTAGTGAAGGGCTCGAGAAATTTCGACCACCTGGGTTTTTTTAACGTGCACATAAATATAAGTACACGGGCCTCTAGCATTTTCGCCTCCATCGAAAATGCGGCCGTCGTGACAATTTAACTTACATCCCGTATATGAGCAGAACTTTCCAATCACAGCTGTTGCCTCAATGATGCTCTCTTTGTTCGAAGAAAAGGATAGCAATGTCATCGGCATAAGGGAGAATTTTGACTTGAGTTGTAAGTAAGCTATAACCTATGATATTTTCGTTCTGTATTATACTGAAACAAAGGGGCTCAGTACAGACAGCGAATGGGCACCCTTGGCGCACTGAAGAACATGCAGAAATATTATCTATTAGCTCCCCATTGACGATTATCCCAGTAGAGCAATTCGCATAGACCATTTCGACATCGTCGGCTATCACACTGCCTATAATTAAGTACTCGAGTACAGAAAAAAGTATACCATGAGAAACAAGATCGAATGCTTTCGCAAGATCTAACTGAAGCATTGCTACACGATCCCCAACTACACCAGAAACTTCCAATACAATTCGTGCGATATGTATGTTCGTTGCAATACTGCGCCCTTTAATGCCACATGTTTGATGAGACAAAATAAGCGTTGTACAGGTCTTTTTGGAAGTGAGTTTGAAGCGCCAGCGTGGCTCTTTTTGCCAACACAACTTCATGCAAGTGTTGATAAAAAGAGCCACGCTGGCGCTTGAAACTCACTCGCAAAAAGACCCTATACGGGCGTCATGTCGGGCAAGGAATCGCGTTAATCTATGCAATATAGCGTGGAAGAAAAAATAACAACCAGCCATCCCACAATGCTAATTCCAGAAGGAGTGTGTGGTTTATAATGCTTCCCACCCACCGCAAAGTGCTCAGCCATAATTCTTCATCGTCATCAGCACCATGCAGCATCAACAAAGTGCACATAATACCTTACAGATGTGTAGCGGGTACCTCGCTTATCCGCAGAAAGGCGAATAATGGCATAGTGGTTGCTGCCTTACTTCACAAAAAAAAAAAAACCGCCATCTCCCCTTAAAGGGAACCCTGAGTAGTATGCGGAGCAGCCATGAGTCGACTTACATTTCTGTAAATGTTTTATTTTCTTCATCACTGTTCATGGTCCTTCTATTCGAGGTTCCCCTGATGTTATTACTCGTCATATATGACTTTAAGCTCGGGGGAAGGTTCCCCTGATGTTGTTACTCGTCATATATGACCTTAAGCACAGGGGAACGCTTTCCCTTGAGTATAACGGCCTTGTGGTCCGTAAAGTGTAAAGTTAATGGCTCTTGCTGCAAAGGCTGCAGCTTGAAGTTTGAGAATGTGATATCAACGCGCCCGTTTCACTTCGGCTTCGCGAGCCCGCCACTCCGGATCGGCTGGGTCACTGGCTACGTCGACGCGACACCGGGAAGACAGGCCTCGTTCATAAGCTGCTTCGCATCTAAGGGTACCTTGCATGATTTATGGCGTAGTGGGTACCTTGCATGATTTATGGCATAGTGGGTACCTTGCATGACTTATAGTAGAGCGCGCGCCCCAGTGGAGCGAGCGCTCTATCGCACGTCCATATGTCAGGCAAACATTCCTTTCTGCACACCATGCGCGAGCTCTCCTCTCGTGCCAACACTTCGTTCTCTTCTTTCTTTCGTACATCTAGTGGCACGGGGGGAATGGTCACGCCGGGGGGACAGGCCTCGTTCATAAGCTGCTTCGCATCTAAAATTATGATTTATGGCGTAGGGGATACCTTGCGTGTGTACTTGTATTAGTAGCCCCAAGGGAGTTTAGCATGAGCTCTAGAAAGGCCGCTCTTGCAGCTTTCGCTGTGACTATGCTGCGGTTTCCGCGCATGCCTGGCGTTTTTTTCTTAAATCTTTGTTATTATAGTGAACACGAATTGTGTCCGTCATAGAGCACCTTTGTTTTCGTTCAAATAGTCAATAATGTACGCTCTCCTTGCCAACAAATATTCTTTTTACAAAACGGAAAGGCAAGCTAGTTGGTACTGATTCATAATGGTGTCTCCGTTTTTTTTTTCGCTACCATTACACCATTATTATTCTGTTTTCATCATAGATGGGCTCTATAAAACACAATATGAGGATGAAGGCACTCGTTCGAAGGCAAGCTCTAAACTCTATAGCCCCGTGTCACTGCTAAAATGCTCTTTATATTTACGGTCTTACCATTTAGTGCCACTTTTTATGTGCAAACGGGGTGTAACATAATTCAAATTGGCAGGACCGAATCAAGGTAACTATTGATCCTCCAAAACGAAAAAAAAGAGAAAAGTATTTGAAGCACTT
The DNA here is from genome assembly GCF_013339695.2 of Rhipicephalus sanguineus. NCBI lineage: Eukaryota > Metazoa > Arthropoda > Arachnida > Ixodida > Ixodidae > Rhipicephalus > Rhipicephalus sanguineus. Next base: position 108,709,046 of record NC_051181.1, read on the forward strand.
GGGCCTTTCCAGATACATAGGGTGCGAAACTTCTTTTTCTTGCCTTATCGCAATGCATTAAGTTTGCTAAATATGCAAACATTCTCATAAATGTCTCACTATTTGGAACCCTGTGCCCACGTCTGTCGCCATGTCAAATATGACAATGAAACACATCTAGGAACCAGCCCTTCATTCATTTCACCCGCAGCCAAAAATCTTTCTCAGATACGTTTCAACGACTGTCATTCGAGCGTCAAGAGATCATAAGTCACAATTATTCTCGCATTAAAATTTATCGAAAGAATGTTCCGTTCACCCTCGAAACAGAAGACTCCCTGTCGTTTTTGGATGTTCTTGTAACTTTAAAATAAAACTGTGCAAACACACCTACACAAGTCGATATTTTCACTTCAATTCAGACCTCCCGAAAATCCGCAATACTTCAGTAGTAAAGATAATAATGCGAAGAGCCGAAAAAGAAAAAAAAAGAAAAACATGACTGCGTACAGCCTCACATAGACCGGCACTCCAAGTATTCCCCTTTCCCTGTCTCTCATCTAACAGTCCACCTCGACACATCCACATTCATTCCCACTGGTCAAGCCCTCGCACTCCTCTGTTCCTTTGCTGACGAGCACCGCCACCGCCTGACTCACCCTTTCATACCCAACGAACAAGAAAAGAAGCCCTCTTCATACGTCTCCCTCTCTCGAACTCGGAAGAAGGAACTATATGGATTCCGAAACGTAGGGACAATGTTCACTCAAAGTTCGGAAGATAAGAGGGCGTCGGCGGCGCTTCGAAACAAGTGTTTTCCGTTTTCTTCGGAGCTTGCGTTTTCTGCAAGCAAACGGTGTCGCCAGCGGGGTGGTAATGCATTTTTTCTGAACTTTGTTGACGGCGCTTGAACGAGGTGCATTGGAGCTGCGAGAAGAAAGACGACCTCGTAAATGGCTCGTTCGTCAAAAACAACCGCAAACCCCGGAGGCCGTACAGCACGAGCACATGACGATATTACATACACTGAGGTTCCTGCATTTCTGAGCAAGCCTTGGAGCAACTGGTGTGTGCGTCGCCAGCCATGCCGCAGTTTCGCACGCATACAAGAGCCTCAAGAAAGCGCGAATGCTATGCGAAATCCATACGTTGCGAAGATGGGAAGAGTAAGACGACGTGGCAGAATGAGTAAATGTTATAAAGGACGTGTGTCGATAAAAAAGCGCTCTGGAAAGTGCGAAAGGCATATTAGGGTGCCACGTTTTCTTTCTTTTTTTTCCCTCTCTCTTTTTACCACTTCTTTGTTGTATGCTGTACATCGGACGGAAAGTTATCAAGTTTGATGTGCACCCATGAACACGTTCAGTTCGCTTGCTAGAACTTGCTTCTGTTTCTACTGCGCGAATCTGCGACAATGAGCTACCACACGACAGGAATTTTGCTGAAGCGCCAATCGAACAAGATCCTTACCTACTTCCCGAAAAAGATTCCGCGTTCACATTCAAGGGACGCAGCAACAGCACCGGAATGCCCGACTACGGCCAAAAAGGAAGCGATGACTAATCACATATCGCCTTCAGATGCGTCAATTGATCACTCACTTATCACTGAGGATACTTCAGTCGCCGAACCTGTGAACCCGAATGACGTGGCAAATCGGTTAGCGTAGCTACAATGCAGTTTATCCGTGAGCTGAGAATTGTACTGTACGTGTGCTGCATTCAGCTGTAGATACTGTTTATAATCAATGCGACAATATTTATAGTAAATATTTACGATGCACTTTCAGATTTGTAGTTTGGCGAGGCTCGAAGGAAGTCTAATATAGGATGTTCTGCTCGCATTATGCACAAAATTCTCAGTCGCAGAGTTTTTTTTACTGCTAAAGTTGCCAATGGGGCTTGTTTGTATGACATTTCCTGATTACTGTGGTAATCGGGCGCAAGACAATAAATGCGACACAAAAAAGGCACATGGCACCGGATGTTCTCGTGTGCATTTCTTGAGTCCCTTTTGTTCGCGCTACCATAGTAATCCTGTTTTTTTAACAGCACTGCGCGACCGCAAGCCGGCCAGCACGTCAGCACCCTTACCACTGCATGGAGCCGAAAAATTTGCAAAAACAAGTGTTTGCCAGACATCTTTGTTGGAACCATATTACGCGTTGGTTTATTCAATTTGCCGTTTATTTTCTACGTGCACTGCTTCGCTGAACGGTTTCTTGGTCCTCTCAAGGTTTTTCAGAACCTTGCTGTAAAACTCTCAAAGATCATCATCATCATCACATTTGATCCTATTATTATTATTATTGTTGTTGTTGTTGTTGTTGTTGTTGTTGTTATTACTTGACATCTGATAGTTTATTTGTCGTTGCATTCCTCCAACCTAAGGAACGAAATGACCTATTATGCAATGTCCCCCCCCCCCCCCGCTTCCGTGAGAGAAATCCTGGGTGCGCTAATGTGAGGAAACGTTACTTAACCGTCCGCACACGCGAGTACGTCGTAGTATAACGACATGGCTTTCAGCTAAGGCCGGCGCGCCATGTTGAGCAATGCACTCGGTGACGGTCACACACCAACATGGACCTAAAAAAGAAAGCTGGCTGGGACAGTACGAACGCTTACACACCGATACCTGCGCTAAAATGCATATTAAGTACAAGAAGTCCTTTGCATTAAGATAACGTTGAGCAGAGGATTTTTCGGATATTGCTGAAGAGCTCATCAGGATGCTATTATGCTTAGTATGCACGAAAACACTTGCCTTTATACGCAGTAGCCTCAGCGAAATGTAAGGCAAACGCTTCCACAGAATACATCTCGAAGTAAGCGTCTGACGATATCTAATAGAATTCCTGCATGCATGATTTTGATTAAACTGTAACGG
>NC_051181.1:108712013-108751871 GCF_013339695.2 Rhipicephalus sanguineus
CACTGGTCGCCTGTGCCCATGACTCAGGGGCATAGGCGACCAGTGAAATTAACGAAATAGTTCTTTGTGATTACTATCTTAACTTTTGGTTTGGATGCGTCTTCCTTAAAAGTGTTAGGCTGAGCTGTTCGTGAAAGATTATCTTAAAGCAGCGAAGCACCAATGTAAGGATCTTTCTTTCACTTTATCTGTTTCGTTACTGGGTAATATTTATTTGTTGCCCACATATATCTTACGATGCTTCCATAGCAGTCTCTCCGCAGCACATAATAACAGAATTCTAGAGAGAACAAAGGAAGAAATGCTTTCGTGCCTGTTGCAATGCTTGCGATCAGCATTCGGTTTCGACCGGTGTCACCTCGAATGTCCATACCGTCACTTCCTCATAACAAATCCTCCAGTGTAGGCTGCGCAACAGCGTTTATTTTTCCCGTCCTTTTTAGAAATCATATGTTATTATCCTGTTCTGAATGAAGTCTTGAGTAATATTACAAAGAGCTAATTTTTGAACGCAATGAACCATTCTTTATTTATTTTTTTTTCCGGCTGTGCGAAAGCTAGCTGAAAAGCTATGATCACTTCCTAAAAGACAGCCGTAGCAGACTTCGCCGCTCTGGCACTTACCTTCGCAGAGAAGAACGACGACCAATATGAGCACCAGTTTCTTCATCGTGGTTTTCTTGCAAGTGAGTGGTGATCCAGGAAGGCGCAGTGAGCTTTACCGTGGTCTGCGCTGGGCCAGCGCCTTTTTATTACGGTGGCTGGTATGTCGAGGACGGCCTGAAAGAGTAAAAACATCATTGCGCAACTCCTGGCGCCTTCCAGAATTTACGCCTATAGCATAACATATAGGAATGAGTTCGCTTAGGTTGCCCTGAACCCGTACGTGTTGGGGCACTTGCTGTCGTGCCAAGATATATTTGTTGTTACTTCGTGTGTAGTTGCAGACGCGCACGTTCGAAGCGAGAACTTCCTTGATTAACGAATGGTGCTGCTCTCGATATAATTATCTTAAAGTACTTTCGCTTGTCCTTACCAGAAGAATAACTAAAGATAGCCGATTGCGAGGTCACGACAGATATAATTAGCGTGTCTAATTGTCAGACAACAATAACTACTAGAAAAAGGCAATTACATAAATCGTTTGTAATACGAGGAGGGCTTTATTCGGCGCTTCACGAATCGTACAAATACTTGCGCTATTTTCCAATGTTATTTATAACGATTAAAATGTTTGGTCTGCAAAGTGGCTGTAACAGTGTATTTATTTGTTTTCTAAATTATTATGGTTTAATGGTAATCGTGCATCGATGAATTGAATGAGACATATATCGTGCGACGGTGAGTTAAAACATCTTGTGTGGAATGTGGGGAACACTTGTTCTTTCTTTTCGCTGTGCCTACTGCGCAGAAAAGCAAGTGTTTTCGTGCATACTAAGTATATTGGGGTCGTGATGAAGGCGTCCAGAATGTTCGCAACGCCTTCGGCTCAATGTCATCAACATGGAAAGGGCATCTTGAACGCATTATGCATTTCAACTCTCTCATTGAGATGAAAGAGATGCTTGCATTATCACGTGCCTAGCTCTTTAAACGATATGACGGAGCGTTTCATGGCAATAGATGAAGCTTTCTTTCTTCGCAAATCTTTGAGGCACGCGAAGCATTATAAGAGCTGTGAAAAAGGGTACGAGAAGTTTCTGAAATGAACACAAATTGCTGTATAATTTTTAAACGCTTGTTTTGGATTCCAAAAGTGCGGAGAGCTTGTTGGTTGTACATGATTAGAAAAAACAGCGCAAAACGACAAGACACACAGGAAGGGAACGCACACAGCGCTGAACTCTCAACAAATTTATTGTGAAAAACCAAATGCATCGCCTACAAATACACATGAACCACTCGCATAATAGTGCGTCACTGGACATAGCGCAGATAGGCCGCGAAGCACAACCGAGCCGAGACAGATTACGTCAGACGCCTCCGTAGATACTCCATTTCCCTGGGGCAATAATGCGATTGACGGAGCGCTGACACAGTTTTCACCCAACTACGCAATCTTATACGCTTCAACAACTTCACGTGTTAGGCGATCCCTGTGCTTACTGACAACACTACATTTCTCAAAAATAGGTGAGCACGTGCACGACCTACAGTGGTGGTGTTTTCTGCGCCTGCAAAATTAAACAGTATTTCACGCCTAACAACTTCACGCCTAACACGTGAAGTTGTCGAAGCGTATAAGATTGCGCAGTTGGGTGAAAACTGTGTCAGCACCCCGTCAATCGCATTATTGCCCAAGGAAATGGAGTGTCTACGGAGGCGTTTGACGTAATCTGTCTCGGTTGTGCTATTCGCGGCCTATCTGCGCTATGTCCAGTGACGCACTATTATGCGAGTGGTTCATGTGTATTTATAGGCGATGCATTTGGTTTTTCACAATAAATTTGTTGAGAGTTCAGCGCTGTGTGCGTTCCCTTCCTGTGTGTCCTGTGGTTTTGCGCTCTTTTTTCTGATCTTGTTTTCGATATTTCTGTGGGCACCCGGTTGTCTGAACGCGCAGAGACTTTCCAAAACTAACCCGCCGAGGAGGACTAGTAGTTGTAGTGCTCGACTGCTGACACGAACGTCTCGGGTTCGAATCCCGGCCATGGAGGCCACATTTCGACTGAGGCAAAATGCTAGACGCCCGTGTACTTAAATTTAGGGGCACCTAATGAACCGCAGACAGCCGAAATTACCGCAGCCCTCCATTATGGCGTCCTCGTACTCATGTCGTGCTTTTGGGACGTGAAACCCCAACAATTATTCTAGTATTGCTTTACGAAAATATAGCTTACTCATTACAGCACCCCACTGTCGGGCAAGATCCTCTTATAACCTAAATATTCAAATATTTTGTCTCTCAACATATTCATGGAACTACTTCTTTTCTGGCCGAGCTCTATAAGCTACCACAAGAACGACAACACTGCACTTAACATCAGCATCCATTTGAACCGCTCGGTTGCTGCATCGACCTCCGGGGTATAAGCGGTGGAATATTGTTCACGGTAAAGTTGCAACGAGAAACGTCTTTCGCAACCTCATACAAGAATTAGCAGCGGGTTTTAAGAGCTGCTGCCACGGCGCGCCATTATGGAGTGTCACGTCGCACGGGAGGACATCCCCCAAAGTCAGAAGCGTATTTAGCAAATTTGGTATTTAAAAGCTAGTTGGTTTATAGTGGAATTTATGACCCACTGCGCGAAACTATCACTGTTATGTGCGTACAAAAACGCGTTCCTTTTTCTGGTAATCAGTTCAAATAACTTTATTCAGTGCCCTGCGAGTCGGTGGGATGTTCCTGGATCCCGCCTAGGCTTCGGCCAAGGTTTGCGGGCACTTGCCGGCTTCCTCCGCTGGCTGGATGGCCCATAGTTGGTGCTCTAGGTCCGAGCTGAGCAGCACGCCCCGCCATGGTGGTCTAGTGGTAATGGCGCTCGGCTGCTGACCCGAAGGTCGCGGGGATCAAATCCCGGCCGCGGCGGCTGCATTTTCGGTGGAGACGAAAATGTTTGAGGCCCGTGTACTTAGATTTAGGTGCACGTTAAAGAACCCCAGGTGGTCGAAATTTCCGGAGCCCTCCACTACGGCGTCTCTCATAATCATTTGGTGGTTTTGGGACGTTAAACCCCAGATATTATTATTAGAGCTGAGCAGCACAAACGCCGGAGCGCGCACTAAGGCTGTCGCTGTTTCAGGCTGCATCCTGGCTATTGTTTCTTATACCTGGACATCACCATAGTATATGCTCTAAGGTGGCTCTAGAGTCGCAATGTTTGCGCTTGTCTGTCGTGTATAAATCTGGGTGTATTTTGTGCATGATAGCTGGACTCGGGTAGGATCGTGTTTGTAACGGCCACCCATCGAGAAACTGTTTCTTGCATAAATTTCGGTGGAGGCGGTGGGAATGTACGCCTCTGTGGCGTTCTGTGGTGTTCTGTAATTTCGTGAACTGGGGTCATTCCAGCTTCCCACTCCCATTCGTCAGTATTCCCTGAGGCGGGACTAACCGATGCTCGGCCTGTAAGTCCTCGAGCCATACGGTGTGCCGCCTCATAACTACCGTTTGATAGCGTGTGAACGGGCGTCCATGAGATGCACACTATTTTCTCGATTATACCAAGTTTTAGAATTCGTAGTGCCTCTGGCGGGATTCGGCCATTTGCGAAGTTTTGTATCGCGTTATGCGAATTACTGATGATCACGTCCGCTTGTGTTTGCGCTATGGCTCATACGATAGCCATTTGCGCCCATTATATTTCACTCCTGATGGTGATTGTTTGGCGTACTCAATTAGCACATAATGGCAAAGCTCACGCTATCGCGTAGCGCGTGGTGTAGTCAGATGTGACAGCGTCCCACTTGTGGACAGATGGATTCAGTAGCTGGGAAAAGCGTAGAACATTGAAGCGAATTCGAAGAAGTGGTTGTAAAGATACATCAGGTAAATAACAGCCACCAGCAGACATCATAGTAAGCTGTTTAACGCATTGACAAAGATTACAAATCAGGATGTTGCACGCGCGTTGACGATGTCTACCCAGGAGGAAGTTGAAAGTATTTTATGTGTTGCATGCGCTCACACTATTATCGTTCATTATTTATTTAATGCTTTTATTTAACTAACTCTTTCTCTTCTTTATTTTTCTATCTCTTTAGCATTCAATTGGGAAACCGCGAACACAAATAACATTTTCGCTTACTTAAAATTATATCTTTAGAATTATCCTTTCTTTTTTTTTTCCTCCCCCCCCCCCCACTTTTTTTTTCCCACTCACACATCCTACTGCCGCACGATTGGTGGCCGATCCCCCGTGGTGGGTTGTGCCATTCCTCTAGGATCAACCAACCAACCAACTATGTTCTTTTGCATGGCGGAAGTGGATGCCAACCATTGCGAGAGTACTATGAATTGTATGGAGTATATGGTTTTAGCGAAAGAAAAACGATATCCCTGTCTACTACCAACGATGATCGGACTGAATAGAACAGGTGAAGCGCAGTAATTGGCCAGAGCCGATGTCGGCGATTACAAACAGCTGTCTCTGTTGGTGCATGAGTCTGATAGCTTGCGTCACTGACCGTAGTCTATACCACGCGATGACTGTATTGTTCACTGCACGGATAGCGGGCGTAGACATTTCATATTAACAATCTTCCACCCCTTTGCCATTATTATTGCTATATAGACGTGCAGATTAGGGGATACGTTTTAACATTACACAAAAAAAAAAACATCAAACTCTACCTAAGCACCATAACTCATTGGGCCTTTCTGCAACAAATACGCACTGGATGCGCACCCATCATTTATTCCAATGAATAGCTTTTATAAAATGTTACGGCTATTCAGCCTAATCGACAATCATCGCCCGTCACTTGTTTCTGTGCATATTTTTTTCTGCTTGCTTTTGTTCTAATGAAAACTGTCAAATGAAGGAATCCACTTTCTGGAATATTTAAAGGACTGTGAGGACCCTTTATTCCGTTAATACCTAAAATTGCTCAATACGCTTATTCAAGAAAGAAATGGCAGCCTGAGCCTACTTTGTGAGGTACAAGTAACTTTATTCAGTCAGTCAAAAGTTGATGGCCGCTCACGTTCCTCATGTGTTTTTTTTCCGTGCGGCAGGGTTTCTTTCGGAAACGATTTTCCTTCATGGGCAGGAACTTGTCATCGTCGGTCATCTTCGGAAGACCTAAAAATGACGAAAGACGAATTCGTGAGCACATGAATTGGTTTCGTGTTGAGAAAACTGTATGCTCTCTTTCGTTCTCTCTCTCCGTATATTATATATATATATATATATATATATATATATATATATATATATATATATAATATATTAGAGATATATATATATATAGATATATATAGATTAAGTATATATATAATATATATGTGTGTGTGTGTGTGTGTGTGTGTGTGTGTGTGTGTGGTGTGACATCACGGCTTAGCGCACTCTAATGCGCACTATATAGAAGGTTCACGATAATGAATCTTGAAATCGCTATTTTTTCTATCTCGTTAACACATGCAAACCTCGAACCCTTTCGATCGCACATAGAACATACCTCGTGTGGACTGATGATATCATTTGGACTTTATATGGAACATCACGGCGACGGCGAAGGCAAAAATTGCGCATCGAGTGTCCATTTAATTGCTATCACAATAACAAAAACAAAGTCTCACAATGTGCGGGAATTATGTTATGCGAAGGAGGCGCGTACATGACACGAAGTAATGATAGTCGTGTCATGACATGCCACACATGCTCCCCATACATTACTGTCATGCTTTGCAAGTTTCGGCACACATTTAAGCGACTGACAAGCGATATCTCTGAACCCAGTTTTCTTACGGCGCAACGTAAAGGTCCCCCACGGTTGTGATTATACCTCCAGCTGTTGATTTGAAAAAGCGAGGGGGTAGTTTGTAAACAGACTTCCAGTAACACAGGAACATGCTTGGCCGAATACAGTAAGTGTCAAGTGTTGTGACGAAATTAACAAACGTGAAAATATAAATATGGACCACTCGCGCAGGGCAGCATGGCTATATCACTGGGAAAGCCTTTCGTCCTGCAGTGGAAAGAAGATAGGCTGACAGGCATAATGCTGATGGTCATAAAACATAACACTAATGCTTCCAACATAGGAAACAAAGTGGCTGCAGGTGCGAAGTACTCACATGTCGTGGGTGCCAAAAAACCTTCTTGGCAGTACTCGTTCGGTTTACATCTCTTACCCTGTAAGAAATGAAGAACAATATGTTATTTATTTACTTCTTTATTTTTTGCATTCATATAAACATTTCCGAAGCCACCTTCGAGCCAATTTGGCAGATTTAACAACAGGACGGGTAACACAAAGCTGAATGCATGTGCAAGGATTCACTCTTATCTTGATGTAAGATAGAGCCCTAGACTTAATTGATCCAATGAAAAAGTCATAGGTAGTATAGATAACCTTTCGACTCTCAGCCAATTTTCACCCTTGTATTAAATTTACCGTGCACCATTTTTCCAGTGAAAGTAACTCCTAGGCACACCAGTATCTATTGAAAGAGGAAAATCAAAGGCAACGCTCTGCAGAAAGTCAACAGAGAGCCAACAATAGCGGTATTACAATGTTCAACGGCAGGGAACCGGTTTTTAAACATCAGTCATTGTTTGCGTTTTTGGCAAATGTTCACAACTTTCATGTCATATACCCGGGAAATCCGTAGCACGACCTCTGAAGAGAGGTTCTTGCCACGGGAGCTACATCAGAGAAAGCACCTGCCTGCCTGCCTTGGGCCTCAAAGGCTTCGAGAAGGCATTCGTGCTATTTTCCCATCTCTCACTTATACATAGCATGCTCACTTGTAATTCATTCCCCACCCTTAGATCACATCACATATCACTGCCATAATTTTATTCTCTATACACACCTTTTACGCTTCTTTATAGCACGTGATTTTCGGCCTGTATACAGCCATAATACACCGTCATTGCAACCATCGGTCATCGCTAACACCACATTAAAGACATGCCGCTCTTTGGCCACCCATGGCCCTTGCGCCACAAAACCCCACTAATCTCGTCATCATCATAGCTGTCAAACGATGGAATCCACTTTTTAGAACTATTTCAGCGGCTGTGCAGACACTTTATTCAGTTAATACTTCAAATTTATCAACACGATTATTAAAGAAAGAAATGACAGCCTGAGCCCAATTTGCCAGTACGAGTAACTTTATTCAGTCGGTCAACAGCTGATGTCGCTCATGTTCGCCAAGTGGTTTTTCCATGCTGCAGGTTTCTTTCACACCCGATTTTCCTTCATGGGCAGGAACTTCTCATCGGCCACGCGGCTCGCTCACAAGACCTAAAAAAGACGAAAGACGAATTCGTAAGAAAACGAATTGTTTTTCTTTTGAGAAAACTGTATGCTCTCTCTCTCTCTCTCTACACACACATATATATATATATATATATATATATATATATGCTAATTACTACAAGTATATGCTGTGGCATTATCGTCTGTTAGTTCTCATTAAAATTGTCTCTACACGAAAAACGCGCCCTTAAAAATAGTCTTCTTTCCTTCATATATATATATATATATATATATATATATATATATATATAATATATATATATATATATATATATATAGATATATATATGGCTTACTGGATGAATATTTAACTATAGCGAATCTTTACATCGCTATTTACATCTACCTTGTTCATACATGTAAACCTCGAACGCTTTCGCTCGCACATCGGGCATACGACGCGTGCGCCGATGATATCAATTTAGACTTCACATGGAAGATTACGGCGACGGCGAAGGCGAAACTGCGCATCGAGTGTCCATTTTATTGCTGTCACATTAACAAAAACACATCTCGCAATCTGCGGGAATTGACGTTATGCGGAGCCAGCGGCATGCATGAAACGATATAGTGATAGATGTGTCATCACATGCCAATCATGCTCGTCATACATTAATGTCTTGTTTTGCTAGTTTCGGCATACATTTCAGCGACTGACAACCGATTTCCCCGTACCCAGTTTTTTTTTTACGGCGCAACGTAAATGTCCCTGTAGGTAGAGATTATACCTACAGATGTTAATTTGAAAAGCGAGTGGGTATTTTGTAAACACAACTTCCAGTAACACTGGAACATGCGGTGCAGAATACAGTAAAGGTCAAGTGTGGTGACGAAATTCACAAACTTGAAAACATAAAAAATGAATCATCTCGCGGAGAACATATCACTGGGAAAGCCTTTCGTCCTGCAGTGGAAAGAAGATCGGCGATGATTGTGATTACGAACAGGAAACATAACACCAATGCTTCCAACATGGGAAACAAAGTGACTGTAGGTGCGAAGTACTCACATTCCGGGGGTGATCTAAAATAATCCTCGCAGTACTCATTCGGTTTACATGTTTTACCCTGTAAGAAATGAAGAACAATATGTCATTTATTTACTTCTTTATTTTTTCAGACGCATAAAAACATTTCCGAAGCCACCTTCCAGCCATTGTGACAGATTTAGCAACAGGACAGGTAACACAAGCCCGAATGCATGAGCAAGGATTCATTCTTATCTTCGTGTAAGATGGAGCCCTCGACTTAAAGATCCAATGAAAAAGTCATAGGTCATATACATAACCCTTCGAATTTCAGCCAATTTTCACCCTAGTATTAAATATACAATGCACCATTCTTCAAGCGAAATTAACTCCTAGGCACACCAGTATATATTGAAAGAGGAAAATCAAAGGCAACGCTCTACAGGAAGTCAACAGATGGCCAACAATAGCGAGATTAGAATAGTCATCACCGGTAACGCTGCAAGCGTATTTGTCGGACAGGTGAGGCGTATGATGTGAGGGAGACCTCATATCTTCAACATCTATTCAGTCTAATTCAAGAAGTAATATGGAAGCCACTTCTGCTACCTTGGTAACGTTCGGAATGTACTGAGTACGTGAAAGTTCAGTTACGCGAATACAGTTCAGCATGGGGTCAATATCCTGCTTTCAGGTTTATATATCAACGAATACGGCCCTTGTCATCCGTGTTACGTTATTAATTTCTCATATTTCTCGCACCTTCACAACGTCGTTTCGGGCTGCTAATAACTTGGGCAGTAACAAAAGATACATTGTTTCATTCCAACACATAACGCTTCGCCTACTGATAGAAGTAACAGGGGAAAAAGAAAGAAAAAAAAACATGGAAGACGCTTGAGCTTCCCCTTCTAGAGTAGAACGCGACAGCGTATTCGGGCCCATTTGCGTAGCCTTCTCAGTCACTAGCCTCGCTCGGTTTTCGGTGGACACCGTGCCGCAAGAAAAGTGACGCCTGTGAGCGTGACATAGGCTGTTTCAGACTGTTAGAATGCCTACTGCGAATGGAGTTGCGAAGTGCCCACTACGGCATGATTCTTCCTTTACACTTCCTTAAGGAAACACGCCTAACCGCGCTGCTGCACTCTTTGTTGATGCTGTTGCCCTTAACGATGATTACTTTTACCTGTGCGCTTTGTAATTGGTGGACGTTTAAACCAACTCGTTGCGCAATGCACATGTTTCGACGCCTGGTGCCATTCCACGCTTCTGTCACGCAATATTACATGCGTTGTAGGACACTCATCTCTCTACATGACATTCGAATAGGTTTTTTTTTTTTTTCGAAACAGTTTCAAGCAGTGGCGTAGCTCTGTGGTAGAACACCTCCATGCGGAAGTCCTGGGTTCGATTCCCACTCGACCCAACGTTTTAAGCGCGGCTGTTTATGCGAGCCGTTGGTTATAATGTGGCAACAGAAAATTATCACATAATGAACCGACGCGTGCTATGTTCGTCCTCTTCTTCCTCTTCTGCTTCGCTGCCAGAACATGTGCACTGTTTTGCCCAGCGTGACATGGAATAACTCCGATGGGTGACAGAACGAGTACACAGCGAGACAGAAAGAAAGAGATCGACAGGAAGAGAAGAAGAGAAATTTTAGGCGAAAAACTTTCTTGGCGAAGTAGGATGCGAACCCGAGTAGCCACGATCCGTGGCTACTCGGGTTCGGTTAACCACTCGGTTATCCATGCGCGGTAACAAAGTATAACATAGCGTAGCATAGTATAGTACACCAAAGGGGTGGGGAGGAAAAGGGGAGGGGAGAGAGTAAAGCATAGCATAGAAAAAAAGAGAAAGAGAGAAATAGTTAGAAAGAAAGATGGAAAGAGAGAGCATCACTGAAATATTCAAATTTATAGCCAATAGAAATTCGATCAATAACTAATAAATTTCCGCAAATTGCTTACAAATGCCTAGGCATGCATGCTAAAGCATAGTATAAGCCAGGGGTCGGCAACCTTCCGCACGTGGGCCACATGCGGGCTCCGGCACGACGTCAGTACACCCCCCCCCCCCTGTCAGTTCCTATCTCTAGGTCGACCTGACCGTTTTGACCTCGAGTGGAGTTAGACAGGAACAAAGAAAGATCACTTCCTGTTGTCATTGTTCCCAATCTTCAAACTTAGCCAGATACGTCTTCACTTCCTTGCCTTGCACAGGTAAAAAAAGGGGAATAAGCATTTTTTTGTGCAAAAACTAGATCAGGGAAGGCCCTTCATCCAAGAATCTTCATGTACACGTCAATGATTACTCCTCCCGCGCATCACAATGGACGACTCTCCTCGTCGTACGTGAGTCACGCGGATGGTGAACCCACGCAAGTTTTGTGTCTACACGCCGCTTGTCTGCGGAAACTATAGTGCCAAAACTAGCTCTTACCAACTTCGCTATAAAAAGTTCGTGGTATCTTTACTTCTCTTGTCTATTTTTGCTTATTACCTATGCTTGTAACTTGCAACCTTGTGACATGCGTGCTGAAAAGAAACATGATTTCTATTCGAGTTTTGTACATTAATGTCAATTCAATTTTTTTTTTCTCTTGACCTGCAAACCCAACCCCACTCCCACCGCCCTCCGATTTGCCATCCCGCCCCCACCGTGTCGGCTCCATGCAACTTGGCCCTCCACCTGAAAGGTTGCCGACTGCTGGTATAATCAAATCGAAAGACAATCGATAGTTAATCGATAATCCGTCTATAACCAATACATTTCTGGAAATTACTTGGCCTTGCATAGGTAAGCATCGCACTATATAGTACAAGGCAAACCGATAGCTAATCAATTCCAGAACTGTGCCTTTGCTACATAGCACCACGCAAAAGCGCCCGGAAAATTCCCTTCACTGGATAATATTCTGACCCACGGCATAACCTTCGGAACAGCACAGGTGGTGTGTGTGCGCGGCTGCCCGCGCACTTCGACTAGCCACCCTCTACTTCTCGATCCGCTCTGCACAGCTGCGTGGGCGGAGCCAAAACCATGACGTCAGCGTCGGTATAAGAGAGCGGTACACTGGCGAGGAAGAGAAAAAGAAAGAGAAAGAAGGAAGGCCGCCTAGATCCGCTGTTCCTTCAGGCTTTGCACCACTAGTACGAAGCTGTCTTAAATTTTTTTATTATTTATTCATTTTGCATCTGTTTCGAATTATCGCCCACAGACAACGCTGATTTTTCGCTCACAACCAACGGCGCCGACACCGACACCGGGATTTCTGCGAAACGAGCTCCTTAACGCTGTCGCGCTAAAGGCGTCATTGTAATTTCCGCGTCAGTTGTATCCTTATGCAATCTTTATTAACTTTGACGTTCTCTTTCGTGTGAACTTCAGTAATAATATTAGGAAAATATACTTACATTACAAACCACCGGTTTCTTCCCACTGCCGCCTGCTGCGGGAGTACGACGTGCCGCTTCCGTTAGCGCCACTGAGAAAGAAGGTTTGCCATGAATGTGCAAGAAGTATACAGCCAAAGGAAATCAAGGGTGTGAACCTTAGCTCCAAACACAGCTTCCTAACACACGTTCATAAACAGCCCTTCACCGCAACCACTGAGGTCGGAGCTCTGAAATGACAGGCACTGGAATGACGACTTGTCGTGTGCTGCTAACAAGTGATTTTCATTTCGGAAACGTGTGGTACGTATAAAATAGACGAGCACATGCAAAAAGATAATAACCATGCAAGCCGTTGTCATTACATAGGCGATTTCCTATGAGCTAAAAGAAATGTCTTAGCAGGCTGACGCAGCTGGCACAGATTAGCCTCGTCTATTTCCCGCGTATCCTTATCCACCATCTTAAACACAACTGAACGTTCATTAAACAGTGGTAGGCAACCGCAGTCGTTGCAATGCACTGATACGCATAGGCAGAGACTACGACGGTACAGCGGGAATCGTGCTCCCATTACCCATGGACGGATTAATAGAAGGCAGAGCCCACCTTCGCCTTCCCCTAGGATGGCCCGGAATATTTCTTAACAGCTTGGCTTGGTCCAAGTTCATTTACATAGCGGAGTGTTGGCCGTCTTGTCAGCTATTTCACAGGGGCCTCTTTATTGCCGCTTATTTTTTCCCTCAGGATTCCAAAAATTCGGACCTAGTAACAATGACATGTCAAACATTCAGTTTGATTTGTCACTGGCTCAAGATCAATAACCGAAGTGACCACTTCAGCTTTGCCAAGCTAAAAGATGTCATGAACCGCGTAGCGGCTAAATTTCGGACAACAAAAATGCTTTTGGGCACAGAAAGCATCCCGAAGCAGTCCGCGAGTGAGTGCTTTTGCATAGATTTGCTCGCCAATAAAAGTGTAATTTCTTGGATGCCTACAAAAGGGCGTCCTTCCGATGTACCCGCCTGTAGATGCATCGAGAGAAGAACATGGTAGCGCATATTCAATTTATCAGTGAAGGGTTCAACTACCAGTTCGGTGACCGAAGAGCCACATTAATATACTTCCGCAAAACGACCCTTGGCGGCGAAATTAGCGGCTCCAGCTTCGCAAAAGGTGTAGTGGTAGCAAATGGTACTTGCCACCATCCATAATGTTGTTTCGCCATCCTAAACAAATTTATGAGTATTATTAAAGCTTCCTCTTGCAGCGTTGCCCCTCTCCTGTCTGAGGCATGTTTTCGCAATGTAAATAAAGCATGACAATAAAAATACATGGTTCTTCCCTCCGCCACAAGAGTCGCTATAGCACGAAAGTGAACCGTGTATTCACAGCAGCAGTTGATTATTTATTGCACATTGATGTATTAGAGCTTCCACAATGCTGCGCTGAAACGCCGCAGAAACGGCCGGCAGAAAAACAACGGCCGGCAGAAGACTATCGCCTTTCGACGACATTTGCAGCGAAGCACGCAGATAAGCGGCCAATTTTTTATTTGGAGGTCTCACTCTCTATATGTCGTTAAAACTCTATCTAACCATTTATATGTTGTCATAAACTCGAATTGACTAAGCTATGACGGCTCTAAACCCGATTTAATGAAGAAATTCCGGAGATAAATGAGTAAAAAATGGCCTCGTACCTGCATGCTTCGCTGCAAATGTCGTCGAAAGACGATAGTCTTCTGCCGGCCGTTTTTTTTTTTCTATCGGCCGTTTCAGCGCAGCCTAAGAAACACTAGGTTCTTTAGAAATACGTGTCTATGTACTTTCTAGTAAAGGAACACACCACCTCATACTTACGTATTGATGTAGCGCCTCAGATATGCGTACTATTTGCTTTTTGATCAACAATGTTCACAAGTGTGAACGCAGCTACCAGTTCAAGCTGGCTGCGCGTTCAGCAAGTGCTTAAACTTTGGGCCGGGTGGCTGAATCGTGTGGCAGACAGAAAGACAGAGAGACAGACAGACCAAAAAACATCTGCGTTTAAGTATTCCAAGAAAGACTATCGTCTTTAAAATACAGTCTTATCTTTCTAATTCTGAGACCTATGTGTTATTTTGTTTGGGTGTGCGCTGTAACGCTGTCGAGTTAAAACAACTAGACACCCTAGTCATGACCCTAGATTTATTTTGACGAGGCTGCACCCGTACTGGTGCACGGAATAACGAGCCCAGCAGACGGTAGCGCTTTTACGTACAAATGGCGTCAGGGGCGCTGGTGTTTGTTCTGCCTGTAAAAGCTCCGACAGGAACACAGTGTTTCTTTTGTTATTTGATGCTTTAGGCTACAGATGGCACTGATCGTATCCTTGAAATTTTCTTGCTCTACCTGCTCACACAATCACGACATTCGTGGTCCCCGCCTTTGCATCTCGGCAGCTTGTCGTAGCTTCACGTGGACCGGACGAAGAAGATTGTCGCCTCACACCCTCCCTTTCTGCTTGTTCTCTCTTAACCGGGTATTCAGGCCTCTCTCGTCTGCCTTATGTCCACTTTACAGAACGAGAATGGGAAGCAATAAACACCTTGTGCACCGGCCACAAAGGCCACTCGTGCTTCATCGCGCATCCTCGGCGTATGTTATGAAAAGGGCTCCTAGCCTTACAGTACCTTATTAATTTCGAAGTAATGGTTTCTCACGACACAATTACAGCATTCTAGGAGAAAAAAAAAGGGACAGAAGAAACTCTCCTGTGCCTGTTTCAGTACGCACGATCAGTATTCGGTTTCGATCGGTGACGCCTCGATCGGGCGTGTCGCCTGTGCCTCATTATGATTATGAAGAGGATCATGATGCTCCTCAGACGATTGGCACCTACCCACTCATTCAATAATCATATGACATCTGCGCAACAGCGTTTCTTCTTTCTGTTTTTCTCTTTACAAAGCGTCCGTTATTATTCTCTTGTGAGTGAAGTCTTAGGTGATATTTCAAACAGCTGATTTGTGAACGCAATGAACTTTTTTTTTCTCAGAGTGCAGAAAGCCGACCGAAAAGCTATAATAGCTTCCTGAAAGAGAGGCGTAACAGACTACGCAGCTCTGGGACTTACCTTCGCAGAGAAGAACGACGACCAATATGAGAACAAGTTTCTTCATCGTGGCTTTCTTGGAGATTGCAGGTTAGTGGTGATCCAGGAAGGTGCAGTCACTTCTGCCGTGGTCTGTGCTCAGCCAGCGTGCTTTTATTGCGGCCGCTGGTCGATCTAGGTAGGCCTTAACGAACAACAACATTATTGCGTAACTCCTCGCGCCTTCCGCAATGTACGCCTATAATGTCACTAACAGAGATGAATTTCCTTAATTTCAACTGAACCAACCACGTGCTGGGCCACCTGTTCTCGTGCCAACATATCCTTGTTTTTGCGTCTTATACCTGTAAATATAGACAGGCATGTTCGAAACGAAAACTTCCTTGATTAAAGAATGGTGTGGCATTGAAGATAACTATCTGAGAAGTCGTTTCGCTTATGCTCGCTACAATATTAACTAAAGCGAGCCCATCGCGATGCCATGATAGATGCGATACCACTGTATTATTGTCAGAGAACGATAACTACTAGCAGAAGGCAATTACATAAATCGTTTGCGATGCGAGCAGCGCCTTCGTCGGCGGTTCTCGAATCGTACTTATGGCACGAAAAGTCTCTGAAAGAAACGTGAATTGCTATGTTATTTTGATGCGAACTAACAGACAATAATGCCAAGGAAAGTATAGGGGATGTTATTTGTAGTAATTATGATGTAAATGTCCAGGAAGTAAAGTGGACGAAAAGATGACTTGCCGCTGGCAGGTACAGAACCTGCGGCCTTGGAATAACGCGTCCGATGCTCTACCACTGGTCTACGGCAGCGGTCATCCTCCCATTCACTTTATGGAGTATATATGTGCATGTAAACCTATAGTGTTAGTCAGTGCCTATCGCAGTCATGGCGGCGAGTGTGGCACACTTTTTCTGCCTGTTGGCGTCACGTGGCGCATGATCTTTGTACGAGCTGGTAGCTGACCAATAATTCCTCGCATACTACCTGAAGGCATTAATTCTGCCAGAATGAGACCCTATGAATAAGACGCTATGAATGAAAGAAGATGACTTGCCGCCATGGCTGCCATCGGCGCTGACTAACACATCTAGGTTTAAAATGCAATTATATACCCCATAATGCGGACGGGATGATGACCGCCGCCGTAGCTCAGTGGTAGAGCCTTGGCATTATTGTCTGTTAGTTCGCAATAATATTGTGTCTAACAAAGAAGAACGAGCCGTTAACAAGCTATCTTCATTCCTACGTTTTTTTGAAACACCCGGGCCAGTTATTTCACTACGTACCAGATGGTCTCAACGCGTACAGACTTTCCAGTACTGTAGTGTTCTCATTACAGCAGCTCACTGTAGTTCAGGGTCGCTTTTATAGCGTAAATATTTAAAGAATTCGTCTCCAGACATACAGCAGAGAAATATTTTCCTGGCTGAGCTCTATATATCTAGCACAACAAGGATGGCGTTGTACACAACATCAGCGTTCATTTCAACCGCTCCCTTGCTTTATCAGTCTGCGGGGTATAAGCGAACGACTGTTTCTTCACGGTACAGCTGCAACGAGAAACGTCCAGAAAAACTACAGACAAGAACTTACAGCGGCGATGAAAGAGCAGCTGCCGCGCTCCGCCATTACGGTCTATGAAGTCGTATCGGAAAACATCTCCAAGGTCAGACGCAAAGGTTGCATTACTATTAGATATTGCAAACTGGTTGGGTTATAGTTAAATTGCTCATACAATGCGCGAAGAAATCGCCGTTTCGTGCGTAAAAACTGTCGTTATTCTTTCTATTGTACCTATTTTAATACATTCCTGAGGTGATGGTTTGTCGTTGTACACTAGCACATTTTGACAATGCTCACATGGCATAAACAGATTGTAGTCGCGCAAAGTTCATAAATAAAAGAAGACAGAGGAAAGAGAGGAAATAATGACAGGCGCTGCACTCAGTATACCTCTATAGTGCCAATGATGATAGGATTGAACACAAGAGGCGACACGCTCTAATTATGGTAAAACTGATGTCGGCGATCACAAGCACCCATCTCTGTTGGTCCATCGGTTTGAAATCATGCGTCATTGACCGTATAGTCTCCACCACGCGGTGGCAGCGTCGTTCACTGCACAGAAAGCAGGCGTGGGCATTACATGGTGGCTATGTGCCACCAGTTAGGGTTGTTTTAGGCTGCCACCTTGATTTCTACAGTTGATTTCTGTCGGAGAAACGTCAGCAATACAGAGGCAAAGTTAAAATTTTCGTGGGCAAAATTCAGCTTTTGTTTTGCTGTTAGCCAAGCATCTAAGACGGGGGTCTTTAGCTAACCTCAGCTAGTAGGGATGGTCGATGAAATTTTTTAATCGAATAACCGTTAATCGTTCATCGATTGTGCCTTTAATCGAATAATTGCCTTCGATGTGATGTTTTAATTGATTGGTTAATCGATTAATCGCATTTTTGATGGGTGCTTTAAAGGGCCCCTCACCAGGTTTGACAATTTTTAGCTGACGAGCGAAATGCATACACTGGGCGCTCCCGATGACGTCTGCCAAAATTTGCAACGCTACGCGCCACGGAAATGGGTCAAATTTCAAGCTATACGCCGCTTGCCCTTCTTCTCGCGGGCGCGCGCCCCGAGAATGAGGAGATGACGTACACGATGGATTGGCCTTACGTAGACGGTAGTGCTGTGACGTTGGTCCTCTAGTACACAGCTGTGCTCTGACGTGACCAACAGTAGCACGTGACACTGCGATAATTATTTGACACGGCATATGTAGTTTGTGTAATTTATTGCTTGAATAGATGAATAAAACAGAGAGAAATAATGACACACACGAAAGTAATGTGTGCGTCTTTTTGATTTTTAAATGCGAAGCATTTCTTAGCGAACTTCTGCGACTTTCAGCGTATCTATCTATCTATCTATCTATCTATCTATCTATCTATCTATCTATCTATCTATCTATCTATCTATCTATCTATCTATCTATCTATCTATCTATCTATCTATCTATCTATCTATCTATCTATCTAGCCGCCTACGACTTTGTGCTCTCCTGGCCGTTTCGTTAATCGGATGTATATCAAAATTGGTTTGTCATAACATGGCCTTATTACGAACATAAATGACAGGTCATATCATGAAAATCATGACACGCATGTCATGAACAGCATTATTTACATTCCACGGCCTTTGTGCTCCCTGGCTGCACCGTTAATCGGATGTATACCAAAATTGGTGTGTCATAACGTGGCCTTATCACGAACTTAAATGACAGGTCATATCATGAAAATCATGACACGCATGTCATGAACAGCATGATTTACATTCCACGGCCTTTGTGCTCCCTGGCTGTACCGTTAATCGGATGTATACCAAAATTGGTGTGTCATAACGTGGCCTTATCACGAACTTAAATGACAGGTCATATTATGAAAATCATGACACGCATGTCATGAACAGCATGATTTACATTCCACGGCCTTTGGGCTCCCTGGCTGTACCGTTAATCGGATGTATACCAAAATTGGTGTGTCATAAAATGGCCTTATCACGAACATAAATGACAGGTCATATCATGAAAATCATGACACGCGTGTCATGAACAGCATGATTTACATTCCACGGCCTTTGGGCTCTTGCGGCCGTTCCGTTAATTTCATATATACCAAAATTGGTACGACGTGACAAGAGTTCATGACGAACATCATGACAGGTCCTAACGTGCAAATCATGACGCGCATGTCATGTGCAGCATGATTTACATGACATGGTCTCGGAGCGCTCGCGGCCGTTTAAATGAAGGGATACGTACGAAAACTGGTATGACGAGACATTTCTGTATGACGAACATAACTGACACGTGGTAACATGAAAATCATGATATGCATGTCATGTATGACATGATTTACATGCCACGCTCATGGCGCACTCGCGGCCGTTTCGCTAGATTGATATACACCAAAATTGGTATTGTGCGATGTGACTTTATGAAGAACATGAATAACAGGTGGTAGCACGAAAACCATGACATCCATGACATGTATGTCATGATTTACATCATGAGTTTCAGTAGATTCAGTTTCAGTAGAATTAGATCATGAGTTTCAGTAGATTGATATACGCCAAAATTGGTATTGCGCGATGTGACTGTATGAAGAATATGAATGACAGTTCGTAAGATGAAAACCATGAAATGCATGTCATGTATGTAATGATTTACATGCCACGCTCATGGTGCATTCGAGTCCGTTTCGCTTGCGTGATATAAACCAAAATTGGTGTTACGCGACACGACTGTATGACGAACGTAAGTGAGACGTGGTAACATGAAAACCATGGCATGCAAGTCATGTACGACCTGATTTACATGCCACGCTCATGATGCGCTAGTGGCAGTTTCAGTCGATTGATATACACCAAAATTGGTATTGCGCGATGTGACTGTATGGAGAACATGAATGACAGTTGGTAAGATGAAAACCATTACATGCATGTCATGTATGACATGATTTAATTACCACGGTCATGATGCATTCGTGGCCGCTTCGCTAGCTCGATGTACACCAAAATTGCTATTGCGCGAAGCGACTGTACGACGACGGTAAATGAGACGTGGTAACATGAAAATCATGACATGCATGACATGCACGACATGATTTACATGTCATGCTCATGACGCACTCGTGCCGTTTCGCTTGCTTGACACGCCAAAATTGGTATTGCGCGACGCGACTGCATGACGAACGTAAATGAGAGGTGGTAACATGGAAATCATGACATGCAGGTTATGTATGTCATGATTTACATGCCGCGCTCATTGTGCATTCCCAGCCGTTTCGCTAGCTTGGTATACACCAAAATTGGTATTGCGCGACGCCACTGTATGACGAACGTAAATGAAAGGTGGTAACATGATAATCATGACATGCATGAAATGTACGACATGATTTACATGCCATGCTCATGGCGCACTCGTGGCCGTTTCGCTAGATTGATATGCACCAAAATTGGTATTGCGAGATGTGACTGTAGGAAGAACATGAATAACAGGTGGTAACATGAAAACTATGGCATGCATGCCATGTATGTCATGGCTTACATGCCACGCTCATGGTGCATTCGCGGCCGTTTCGATAGCTTGATATACACCAAAACTGGTATTGCGCGATGTGACTGTATGATGAACATTAGTGACAGGTGGTAACATGAAAAACCACAATATTCATGTCATGTACGGCATGATTTAATGCTCTACTCGTGGTGCACTCGCGGCCATTTCGCTCCTTTGATATACACCAAAATTGGTATTGCGCGATGTGACTGTATGACGAACATAAATGAGAGGTCTTAACATGCGAATCATGTTATGCATGTCATGCACGGTATGATTTACATGCCACTGTCATGGTGCGCTTCCGGCCGTTTTGTTAACGTGATATATACCAAAATTGGTATGGCATGACACGAGTGCGTGATGAACATAAACGACAGGTCATGCATTTATATACCAGAATATGCGTTTCATTGGCATGGTGTACACTAGATTGTGCGTGCATGCGTGCATGGCAAACATGCGATATATGGTGGACTAGATGCCATGGCATGAATGATTTCATTTGGCTCAAAGACAAACAAGGCGATGTATGCAGCTCTTTGCTGGCTGCTTCGCATTACATCGATTCCCACAGTGCGTGGGATCAGACGAATTTTTTTTCCCGTGGATTGCAGCGAGATGCGGCGCTAATGTGCCTCCGTTTCCTATGCGTTAGTGTCCCCGCGGTTACTGCATCGAGCAGACGCCAGCCCTGGAAACGAAAGTAATGTTCTGGCGCGTTCGAGCATTCATTAGGCTCATTTATTCTACAGCGTCCAAGTAAACGTTATCGCACCACTGGCTCTTCATACCGCTAGTCGTGTTCGCATGACATACGCATGGCGTGTTCATGCGTATGTGTCAGGTGACCCTCCGGCTCCGCTGCCGAAGAGGGCAGGGAAGAGATTTGGCTTGCGAAGGCTACACGGGGCGAGTGGCAAGGGTTCGAAACTCGCCTCCTCGCAACATGGTTTCGCGCCGCTACAAATTATTGTTTTTCTCAGCTCGTAATGAACCTATTTGAAAAATCCTTCCGGCATAATGTTCTTCATTCGGCGCACAACTTCCAGCATCAACTAAAATTTGCTATGTGGCCTGGTGAGGGGCCCTTTTAATAGGATATCTCATGGTTTGAGAGGCATTGTTTGCGTCTGATATTGACCGAATTCTTTCTATCAGACGGGCTAGAGATCACATGTGCGCATTTGCGCCAGCGTGAAAATTCACACCTTCGCCCAGTGGACACAGTGTGCCCGGCGGTTTTGGGCGATGTCACGAATTCAAGGATCTGTGGCCATCATCCATGGATGATTCGGAAGCAGGTCGTATTTCTTCGAAGCCTGCCTGCTCGAGCGCACCGAAATCGGAGGCGCTTTCGGCGACCACACTGGTCGAAACCTCGCACCGGAAACACGGAGCGTGGCCGAGGGTGAGGAAATACCGAGAAAGGTAAAATAGAGACGAGAAGGCAGAGGAATTAAATAGGACGCTCGCCCTCGTAGGAACATCTTTTTTTCGTTTGTCCGTTAGATATTGTGGAAGCCCTCCATAATACTACAATTGCGGACTGACGTGATCTCTTCCTTGATGTCACCCATGCGAGATTGCACAGCAACATACTGGCCTCAAACAGACCATCGGAACATGATGATGATGATTGAAAACATTTATTGGAAACAAAAGAAGTATCTGCGGGAAATAGAGTGACATGAGATTTTGCCTTCCGGCTAGAATAAACGGCAGCTGCCGCAGTGTACTCCCCAGGTTTCACCTGGTCGTTGCATTAACTCGGCGCTACACGAATCTCTTCAATCGGGCGTAAGTCCGCAATTGTAATAGTAATAACTGTTGCGGTTTAACGTCCAAAACTCCTCCATGTGATTATGAGGGACGCCGTAGTGGAGCATTGCGGAAATACGAACGTCCTGTGGTTCTTTAACGCTCACCTAGATCTAAGTACACGGGCCTCAGGCATTTTCACCTTCATCGAAAAAGTATCCGCCGCGGCCGGGATTTAATGCCGCGACCTTCGGGTCAGCGGTCTAGCACCCTAACCACTACACAAGCGTGGAGCCCGAACTGTGAGCGCTGTCTAATGTATCAGACATTAGAACATATAGTATTTCGCGACTGTCCTCCCTTCGTGTCACAGCAGAAGGTGAGGGCCTCTAGGCTGGCGACATGGGAGGGCAAGCATTAGCTGAAAGCTCAATTTTCCACGAAATATGCGACCATACAGTACTACCAAATGGTACAAGGTAATTTTTTTGAATAATAATGGAGTGTATGCTAGACATTTGGTAAGCCGATGCCTAAAATTGGGAATTGTGAAAAGAGTCTGTTGGTCCCTTTTCATAATCCGTGAGTTCTCTTCCTTGCGCTGCATATTCGCCCAACTAATGGCGGCACCTTTTGTGCTTCATGAGGAGACCAGGTCCTATAGTTTCACATGCTGGGGTTTGTCTATTATGCGTGTTTATGTAAGGAAAGCTGAGTCTACATTTTTCGCGTCATAGCGCAAGCAAACTGCGCTTGAACACGCTGTTTACAGAAGTGACTAACTGCCATTAATTGGGCTAACTGTATCGCAGGAAAGCTAGCTTTACTATCATGAAAAGGGTACCTATATATGCGCGATAAGGCGGACAGTTGGGCTAGTTGGTATGTAACATATTAAATATGATTATTAGCGTCCTTGTCCCCTTACGCTGGTAATTAAATATTAACGGGTCACGTATTTCTGCCACTATCATCATACTCCATCACTATCGAAGAGTAGCAGGCCGCGGCGTACTATATAGCTCAGGCCACCCTCTCTGCCTTCTAATATATTTCGTCTCTTTCTTTCATTATTAAACAATATTATTTTATTTTCTAAGGAGTAAGATATAACGGCAATAACAACCAGTCAACAAATAAACAACGCACATTACAATGTCGCACATATTGAACCACTGTATAGTGCACTTACAGAAAAATAAACAAGTAAGAGCTGGGAGTTAAATAAAATACCAAAAACTGTGACACTGCAGGCGACGAAAACCACTGGCTTATCAGGCAAGGAGAGCTTTGTTCGTGTGGCAACACGATGAAACAGCACTGCGCCAAAAACAAACGCGAACATAATAAGCAACATGACGATGCGCTCGCACGTCTGAAATTTAGAGAAAAGAACAAACTTGACTGTTGAGTGTTGACGCGCCGCCTTGCCGCTTTCATTGAATGAGGCCGTAGCTCTGAAAACACAGGGACCAGGGAAGAGGACTCAGCTTTTTGAACGAATATGAATTACCAACAATCCATCCTTTTGCAACATAAGAATGTCTTACGTAATTGAAAAGCGACTTGATTTTCAAGATGTGTTACACAAAGATTGTTGGCTAAATAGCGAGATAGTTACCTGAAGAGGCGGGTAACCTTCAAAAACGGGGTCTTCAACATTGTCATTCTCGTCATGACCGCCTTTCTTTGGAGGATGACTTTTTGGCACGTTAATAAAGTGGTCGTGCAGCAGGTGGTATCAGTTTGCGTCGCTGGTTTCGAGTACCGTTACCACATTTATCACACCGCGCTGTCTTCGTTTTCAAATCTTCTGTGGACAACGTCCACACCGCGCTCCTCTTGCGATTCCTCGCTATTATGACATGACATAGGGAACAGTAGTAGTTCTAACAACTTGCCGATGGCAAGTTACCTTTCCGTCCACTTTACTTTATTCCCACTTATATCATAATTACTACAAATAATATCCCCTATACTTTCCTTGTAATCATTGTCTCTTAGATCTCTTAATATTGTGTCTAACAAAGAAAACGAGCCCTTAAATTTCCCCTTCTTTCCTTCGTGAGAACTTTGAGGACACTTTATCCGTTTGATTCCTTAAACTCCCAACCACGCTTATTAAAATAAGAAATGGAAATCACTGTCCACTCGTCGTGGAGTACAAGTAACTTTATTCAGTCGGTCAACAGGTTCATGCCTCTTGTGTTCATCCAGCGTGTCTTCTTGCTGCAAGTTTCTTTCAGTCCTGATTTTTGTTCATCTGTCGGAGCGCCTTTGGTAGGCACCTGAAAAAAAAAACACGAAAGTAACATATTCTCAGCATCTCATATAAGAAAAAATTAAGGAAGCTTCGCGCTAGTCGTGCCAAGCCCGAAGGAAGCGCGGAGCTGAACTGTCTTCTTTGTTTCTTTTTATTTTGCTCTTTTGTTAATTGTTGTCTCTATTTCTACTGCTTTCTTTTCCTGTCTATGTATTTCTTTCTCCTTCTCGCACTTTCTATCTTTCTTTATCATTTTTCTTTCTCTCTCTCTGTCTACTTCTCGCTTCATCTTGCTTTCTTTCTCTTTATTTCTTTCTCTTTGTTTGATACTCTGTCTTCATCAGTTCCTTTTTCTTTGTCTTTCTTCCCTTTCTCTCTGTAATATTTCTCTATTTCTTTCTATGCCATGCTTCTTTCTTTCGTTGATTGTGTCCCTTGCTCTCTTTCTTTCTCCTTCTGTCTTTCTTCCCTTTCCTTCTCTCTATTTTTCTTTTTGCTTTCTTTCTGTGCCACGCTTTACTCTCAGCCCTCTTCTTTTTCCTCCTCCTCATCCTTACTTCCCTTTCCCACCCCCTTGCTATGCTATACTATACAAGACCCTGGTATGCTCCCTATAGCGTGCCTAGATAGCCGAGTGGTTACGACGCTGGTCTTCAGATTGTTTGTACGCGGATTCGAATCCCACCTCGCCAAGAATTTCTCTCTCACTCTTCCTTTCTCTCTCTCTCTCTTCTTTCACTCTCTCTGTACTGATTCTCCCTCTCTCTAATGGAAACCTAATGCTTCGAAGATGAGTAACGAATTGACTGTGGAAAAGAAGTACTCACATTCAGGCACCGTGTATGACTGTGTGTCGCAGAACTGATCCGACTTACAGACCTTACCCTGGGCGGAAGAACAATATGTTATTTATTTATTTATTTATTTATTTATTTATTTATTTATTTATTTATTTATTTATTTTTTAAATACATATAAACACTTCCTAGCTACATTGAAGCCATTTTGACTGATTTACATGGTAACTAACACTTGCGTGACTGCATTCGATTTGAAAGCACGAGTGACATCGCACACATACTTACACACGAGCGACGTCAGCACAGCACATAGTTACACCGAAGAAGCATAAATAAAAGAGATTGGCAGTCACAGATCAAGTATTGGACTCACCCAGAAATAAGACTTTTGTTGTTATAACATTTTATAGTCAGCATTATTAATCATTTATTTATCATTAGGTAGCCTTAACTTTAACGAATTCAACAGCATGCAAGTAAACGGGGTACTTAAAGTCAAGTAATCTAGTGACGCCCTCTTTAAGCTAGCACTAGCTCCGGGATCGACCGCTTCTTCCTTCCTCATTACAGAGCGCGAGTGCGAGAGGGCTAGGAGGACATTGTATTCAGAATGTAAAAAAATTACAGCATATCCACAGGTGAATGGTGAAGGGCTTGGGCGAAGCTCCTGAAGCAATCCTGGTTACACAGTGAAATGTTCAGTGGTTTCGCCCAGCAGTAATCAAAGCGATACGCCACTTTGATTACTGCACACCATCTAGCGTGCAGGGTGCCGCTGCCTTTTTATTCTTTTTTTTTCTTTTTTTTCGTGTTTTTTTTCGCACACATATTGCACACATCTCTATGGGACAGCGCCATCTAGTATATCGTCACCCAACTACAGTTTGCATGCATCTCTATGGGACAGCGCCATCTATTGAATGATACGGGAGACGCGACGGCGGGGGCTCGCCGGATGGAGCGACGACCGACCAGGTGGTGCTATAATGAGCTTCGTCCCTGAAAAGAGTCCAAACCTTCGGTTTTGACTTTTGTGTTCCAAGTATTGAAGTCCGATGCTCTAACAGCCAGGCACACAGACCCATTCCTAAACAGGCATCGATTGTGCCGCCATTGACCCAGCTTAGGCGCGTGCAGCCGAATACGGCGCCGGTCTTTGCGTAGTCCACGACCCAACAGTAACCCGCCTAGTGGGAATAGGCTGTCATCTATAAGCGAGTTGCGTGTTGGAAAAGCCGTAACAATGTAAAGTGTAGCTGGAAAAGTGCTGGCTGCTTGTCTGGGTGCTTGGAGGATTCCGGCCGTACCAACACGGTGACTCCTTCAATCAAGTAAAGGAAAAAAAAAGAAACACCCGGCCCTTTCTACGACATAGCTACGTTCAAGGACCCACCTGGCCAGGTAGAAAGCTATAGGCACTCCGCATTTATGGTTGCTATATTCGCGTTGTTTAGCGCGTTCTTTAGCGTGTCTGCCTCCAAACTGCTCTAGAAAAGGCCAGCGCCCACTCCATGTCATGCACAGACTTTGGCTCGATTGTCATCGAGCAACGCCGTGACCCATGGATCGTTACTACTTGGCTCATAGTCATCTATCAGCTAATTTTCGATAACGCATGCATATCCGGCATTTAGAGAGCTCTATTTCGCCGCTTCGAGTTTCACCAAACAGCGCGCTTTATTCATTGCACTTTGTTTAATAATTGCCGTTAGTGTGCTAGTTACACTAAGCGAGAAACCACATCTGATTTTAAGCAAACGCTTATAACTCACAGATCTCAGCGGTGGTGGCGTCGTACTCGAAAAACCAGCCGCCGGCGAGCCGTTTTCCAATAATTGATGCTCTCTCGATCATATGCTTGTCGGCGTTCAGTCGGTTCTGGTATGGCAGTCTGATCGTTTATTGAGGGGACTTGATATTTAATGTTGCCACATTTCATTATTGCCTGGATATGAACGCATCGCATCGTCGCTGTTGCCGGTAGCAACAATTGAAGTGTTCCACCGCTAAGAACATGGATGAACGTCCAATTCCTGGCATGGCGGAAGAAAATAGTTAATAGTAATATCTGGGCTTTAACGTCCCAAAACCACGATATGATTATGAGAGACGCCGTAGTGGAGGGCTCCGGAAATTTCGACCACCTGGGGTTCTTTAACGTGCACCTAAATCTAAGCCCACGTGCCTCAAACATTTTCGGCTCCATCGAAAATGCAGCCGCCGCGGCCGGGATTTCATCCCGCGACCTTCGGGTCTGCAGTCGAGCGCCATAACCACTACACCACCGTGGCGGGGCCGGAAGAAAACAGTTGGAAGGAAGCATTCCTCAATGCGATCGAAAGAAAGAAAGAAAGAAAGAAAGAAAGAAAGAAAGAAAGAAAGAAAGAAAGAAAGAAAGAAAGAAAGAAAAAAGAAAGAAAGAAAGAAAGAAAGAAAGAAAGAAAGAAAGAAAGAAAGAAAGAAAGAAAGAAAGAAAGAAAGAAAGAAAGAAAGAAAGAAAGAAAGAAAGAAAGAAAGAAAGAAAGAAAGAAACTACGTCAGGCTTCACTTGCCCCCGTTTTCCCGATATGGGGCGTGGGCGCATGAATATTTCATCTGAAATTTGTGGAAGCCCGGCTGACGCCGACCGTCTTAAATAAAATTTTTGAAAGGTTTTGCCTGGAGTTATTTGACGTATTGAGATTAGGTTACATGCCTTGTTGATTGGCAAATGTATGCCAAAATGCGTGGGCACGGAACGTGAAAACTTGGCGGTTGAGATGTAAGCTGTAAAATACTATATCAAGCGTGTATACCTATAGTACTGAGAGTTACGGATTCTCATGTATACCTATAATAAGAGTTAGAAACGTACGGGGTACGTTATCACCCTTAAAATAGTGGTGTAGCAGGATTTGAAAATGTGCCCCCTATCGTAAGAGTTACCCAGTTTAGAGTGTATGCTTTGTACCTTGATTCTGCTTTCGTTACCGCAGAAGCACATTCTTGCTCATGGCAATAGACCTTATGCAAAATTGCTGCCATCTAGCGGCCGCCGTGCGCATTTCCGCCATGTTCAAGACTAAGCGCGCTCCGCATGTGCACACACGGCGTTCATATCAAAGTGTGGCGGCTCATAGGAGCGGCAATGCCACCATATTTTCTTGTGCCGTGTTGCTCAGATAGAGAAAATTGCAATGCTGAAAAAAAGGTTTGCAGGAAATTGACTTTCATGTTACTAGATATCCTCACGGCCGACGAGAATAAGCATATCGTTTCGTTCCTCCAGCTAGTGCTCATGACTAACGCCGTGTTTACGCGCTCGCCGTTCTTAATAGATGCGGTATGTGACAGCATCGGCACTCATCAGAGAACACTCTTTCGTGTCATGCCGGAACGAGACAGTCTTCGTGCCGTGTGCTTACAAGCACAGACAAACCCGCTTCGTGTACGAGCTTGAAAGCTGCATCGCGGCTACTCATGCATGCCTGCGCTGCTGTTGACCTTACCTTGATTATTGCATTGCGATAACAATTACATGTTAGACAGGTAGCTCATGCGCCTCATTGATTCTCAGCGAACGGACCGATTGTGCTGCAGCGTGTTGTTTGTTGTTTGTTTTCGATTGTGGAGTTTAACAAGGTAGCGTTTGGTGGGATGCTTTGCGCGCGTATTGCTTCACTATGCGTATTTTTCAAGCATTTCATGTGGTATCACTGCCATATTCAGACGGGTGGCCCGGATATCCTGACCGCCCCCCCCCTTACTTTTTTTTAAGTTATACCCCCGGAAGAGCACATCAGTTGCTCCCAAAAGCTGATCACCCTTCGGAAAAGTCCTGTATCCACCCCTGTGTGCTAGGAAATTTTAACAGGTGTTTCAAGTGCGTGGCACTTTTCTTATGATACTAAAAAAAAATGCTATTCCGGGAAATGCGCTGCATTCGGCCGTGGGTGCGCTACCGCTGGTGGTCTCGTAGGCGACGCAAAACTGCCTTGCCGCTACGGGGTGACATTGTAAGGCACCAGTAGGCCCCGAAAGCGACGATGTGCACGAGATTTTGGAGTATCGTGTTATATAGGAACACATGTCGGAAGGATATTCAATAAAACACCAGCTGATCGGCATCTACTGCTTGGAGACACAACACTTTTCATGTTCACTTTTCACGTGCGTGAGATGCGCAAACATCTTACATTTCAATCGTGCAGTAATTTCATACATAACATATACATCGGTGACTAAAGCTGCGAAATATTTTTTTATTTAAAAAATAAAAACGAGGACGACGCCTTTAATTTAAAATTAGACGCACAATACATCAGCTCGACATACGGTGTCCATTACGAAATACGTTTTAAATTGGGTCTACAGCACTTTCTTTCCGTCATCGCTGTGCCTAGCCGTGTCGCCGTTAACGCTTCTTCCCATCCGTCCTGTACTACACGCATGATATTCAGATAGCTAACAACGCTTTATCCGCTACATTGAAAACAAACATACCAAATTTGTAACCTAGCGCAAAGTTTCATTCTTGGCGACTGCAGGCCTACATGTGACTCGCGGTGTCAATCTTGTATTTCCTTCTCCCTATGAGGTACACGTAATAACCGTCAACGTAATAACTAGGAAATGCCGGTAACGTGTACAGGCCCCTAAAACACTCGTCTGACGTTTTTATGCCCTGATTTCCCACTATCAAAGCAGATACAAGCAAGAAGTTATAGCAGCGACAGCAATACGATTCGGCCACAAGCCTCCAACATGGCGCCGAATGGGTAGCTTCGTCAAACCTCCGACAGATGGCAGCAATTTTGCATAAGGAAATGGTGAGTGGTGGTGAGTGGTGCTGCTAGAGGACGGACGTGTTTTTCGTGGGCTCCGGAATGACAGCGTCAGATAAGTGCTTTTTTTTTTTTGCATGATTCGAGCTTGTTTCTTTAGTTAAGCCACTAGATTGCAGCTTAATAGAGCTTACAACTTTGTGCTGTTGGTACAAAGTGGTGTGACAGTCGCTTCGGGTGTTTTTTTTTTAATATTTGTTTTTTTTGGCCACCACGTGGCTGAAAGGTGCACAGGTGCTTTGAAGTGTAACATACTTGCGGAGTTTTGTGATATCATTTGGCTTTAAGTGTATCTAATCTGACCGCGTGAATGCTCTATAGCCATGGTCAAAAAGACCGTAAGTGTTCAGGATGCGGAATGGGTGCGGAAAATAGAGGTTTGTGAGGATGAGACGACAGAGAGAGCTGACGCCAAGTGTAAGCAATGCGAGTTAGAGGCGAAGATGGAAATAATGATGGCCGCCCAGTAATGAGCTCAAGGTGAGAATCTCCGAGCTGGAGAAAGCGGTAGCGACAGAGCGGGGAAAAAAACGATGGCTATGGCGGAAAGGCTTAAGTCAGCCGAGGAGGGGATTGGCAAAGGTAGACCATGCCAGCAATGTAGCCACGGGGAACAGGGAACAGGCGACAGCGGGAAAAATGGGGCATCGACCCCCCACAGTGGTTAGGCGCGAAGGGGGAAACAGGTTTGGAAAGGACAGGTGCAAGGGACACAGGACCCACCTTCCGCGAAGTAGTCTTGGGAACGGGAGGGGACAAAACAACAGCAGTAGCACGCGCTAGTAACAGGTTGCAGTGGCCAGGTGCGGGAGAGTCCACCAGAAAGTCGGATCACGTGATAATCGCCGGGGACTCGAATTTAGCTACATGCGCAGAAGCAGTCAAGGAAAGGGTGAGAGGCGACAAACGAGTTTTAATAGGAAAGTTCCCGGGCCATAGGCTGGGATCAGTGATGAGACAAGCTAACGCAAAACTCGCAGCTAAGTCTAATGGACGTAACCTCGTGATAATCGCGGGAGGTCTAAACGACGTCTTGAGTAACGAATCAGCCGAACTAGCGACCACATTGGCGAAAGGGGTCGATGACATGCGCGCCATTTCCCCTCAGGTGCAGATAGTGGTATGCACAATACCGGAGGTACCGGTGCGTGACGGCAACCTGCAAAGAGCGGTTGTCGACGCAAACAAAGAGATATGGCAGATGAGTAGAGAGAAAGGCATCGAGGTAGTGGAAATAAACAGAGAGGTGCACAGGTGGGGTGGTTTTCGAAGAGACGGAATACACTTCGATAGGAGGCTTGGCCATGAGGTGGGTTGGCGTCTTGCAGGACGCGCAGTAGCTTTTTTGGGGGGCACGCGGGCCCTTCGGTGCCCATGGTAGCTTGTAATGAGGAAAACAACCAGGGGGACTCTTTGACAGGTAGTATAGCGAAAAAACAGAGAAAAGGTAAAAGAAGGGAGAAGGCGCGTGTTGCAATTAGTTACATTAACATGCAGGGTGGCAGAAAAAAGGCAAAATGGTTAGAGATTGAGGGACAGTTAAACAAGGAACAGATAGGTGTTTATGCGGTTACAGAAACACACCTTAGAGACTTGGAAGAGCCACCACATATTGAAAATTATGTTTGGGAAGGATGTAACAGGATCACATCAGAAAGGAGAGGTGGGGGGGTTGGAATGCTAATTCATAGCAGAACAAAATGGGAGAGAGTGAAACAAACGTGTTCAGAGCACATGTGGGTTTCGGGCACAGTAGGTGGAAAGAAAACGTGGCTAGGTGTAGCTTACTTGTGGACAGGCAATAACTGCAGAGAAAAGAATCTGGAGATAGTGAAATGCATAAGCACCGATATTAAAGAATTTGGTCATGATGCCGAGATAATCCTTCTAGGGGACATGAACGCTCACATTCATGACCTTGACGGATATTCAGACACCAATGGCAAGTTATTGCTAGATCTCTGCGAGCAACATAGTCTTGAGATAGTTAACGTGGGGCCTAAGTGTGAGGGGCAGATCACGTGGGAAGTCAGAAACAGGCAATCGAGCATTGATTACTGTCTCATGACAGAAGGAATATATGACAAACTTAGAGAGATGAGAATAGACGAAGAAGGCATTAACAGCTTAGGTAGTGATCATAAACGCATAATATTACAAATGGGATATAAAACTGAAAATAAGAACATAGAATCAAAGTTTGGCAGCTCGTATCTAAATGACAAACAAATAACAAATATAGCCGCAAGAGTCGAGGAAAAAGTAGACGAACTACCAGGCAAAGACTGGAAGTATAGTGAGCTGCTACATGTAATCACGAAAGAAATGGAAATAGAGAAGAAAACTATTTGTTGGAAAGGAAAGAAAAAGCCAAAAAGTTGGTGGAACAAAGAAATCCGGGAAGCGATCGAGATGCGACGTCAGGCATCACGGGAGCACAGACAGGCAAAAAAGGAGAAGCGGCCACAGGACGAAGTCAACCAAATATGGGAAATATATTTAGAGCAAAAATCCATTGTGCAGAAATTAGTCGAGGCAAAAATTAAAGGTGAAAGTGAACGCTGGATGACAGAGATTCGCGAAAAGAAGAAGGCCGCGCCTAGGATATTTTGGAGCCACCTAAAAGCGCTGGGTAGGAAGTCTGTCACAATGCAACAACATATGGTAGATGAAGGAGGAAATAAATTGGAAGGATATGAAGCGCTAGGTTACATCCGAAAGATAACAGCCGATTCGTTTAAAAAGGTCCCCCAGGGGATTCCCCCGGTGAGTAAAAGTACGCAAAGGAGTGCAACCGACGAAGATGTAGTACTAGAGAATTTCAATTGGAAGAAGGCCGAAGGAAAAAATTCCTAAGCGCACTACTCCGGGCTTAGATGGGGTTCCCGTCAGCCTCATTAACGAACTCGGACATAACACTAAAGAAGCACTGCTGAAAGCCGTAGAAAAGTGCTTACAGGAGAGGGAAATACCAGACAGTTGGAGAAAAAGTAGAATGAACTTAATCTATAAAGGCAAGGGAGAAAAGGATAACATTCGCTCGTATAGACCGCTAACAATTACATCGGTGCTATACAGGTTGGCGATGCAGGCAGTAAAATTAAAAATAGAAGCGTGGGTAGAACAAAATGATATTTTGGGAGAACTTCAGAATGGATTTCGAATCGACAGGCGGTTAGACGATAATCTGTTTGTTCTTACCCAGTGTATAGAAATATCTAAAATAGAAAACAGGCCCTTATACGTAGCTTATCTAGATATCACCGGGGCGTATGACAACGTTAATCAGGAAATTTTGTGGGATATATTGAAGGAAGTGGGCATAGGTGACGACTGTGTACAGCTTTTGAGGGAAATATACCGAGGAAATACAGTTTGTATAGAATGGGAAGGAATAAGTAGCAAGGACAGCGTTGAAATTAGCAAGGGGCTGAGGACAGGGATGCCCTTTGTCCCCGCTGTTATTCATGCTGTACATGGCGAGGATGGAAAAAGCGCTAGAAGGTAGCAACATTGGATTTAATTTGTCACACAAACAGGTCGGAGCGATGGTTGAGCAGAAGCTTCCAGGTCTATTTTATGCTGATGATATTGTCTTATTTGCGGACAGTCAAGATGATATACAGCGACTGGCAGATATATGCGGAAGGGAGTGTGAGGCTCTAGGACTAGGATTTAGTGCAACAAAATGTGGATTGATGGTATTCAATGATCACGGAGACCATACGGTATTAATACAGGGCCAAAAAATACCGAGGGTAAGCGAGTACAAGTACCTCGGAGTATGGGTAAATGAGGGGGATAGATATATGGAGGTACAAGAGAAAGCATCGGTAGCAAAGGGAAAGAGGAATGCTGCAATTATGAAGCACAGAGCTTTATGGGGATACAATAGGTACGAGGTGCTTCGAGGGCTGTGGAAGGGTGTGATGGTTCCGGGGCTTACATTTGGGAACTCAGTGGTGTGCATGAAGTCAGAGGTGCAATCAGGAATGGATGTAAATCAAAGGACGGTGGGCCGCCTCGCGTTGGGCGCTCACGGGAAGACGACAAATGAGGCGGTAAAGGGTGATATGGGATGGACAGGCTTTGAAGTGAGGGAAGCGCAGAGCAAAATGAGATTCGAAGAGAGGCTGAGGAAAATGAAGGAGAGTAGATGGGCAGAGAAGGTTTTCAGGTATTTGTATAGAAAAAGCGTTGACACGCAGTGGAGAAAAAGAACTAGGAGGCTCACCAGTAAATATACGGCTGGCAGTGCGGGCGATATGGCAACAAGGAGCATTAAGCGGAAGGTCAGAGAGGCGGAGAGGACTTATTGGATGACAGCGATGGAAAGAAGCCGGCTCTGAGTAACTACCGAAAAGGAAAAAACGAAATAAGGAGGGAAAGGTTTTATGATAATTCAAGGGGAAGCGCTTTACTGTTTGAAGCAAGGTCGGGCTGCCTTAGAACGCGTAGTTATAAAGCGAGATTTAGTAACGAAGAAGAACAATGTACATGCTGCGGGGGAACTAAGGAAACGATGGAACATGTACTGATTGAATGTGGCGATATTCACCCAGGTATACGTGTGGGCACGAGTCTACATGAAGCCTTGGGTTTTAGGGACAACAATGGAAAGCTGAACACGTCCGCGATAGAAATAAGTAAGAGACGGTTAGAGTATTGGTGGCAGAAAAGTAGAGATAAAGAACAAAATAAATAATGGGGGAAAATAAGGTCATTCTGCCTTAGAGGCAGAGAGATGGACCGTGAATTTATATTTTTTGGTATAATAACATAGATTTAATCAATGTAGATAAGGTATTAGGCCAACATGAAACAAGGAAGCTTTTTTTTTTTTTTTTTTTTTTCTCTTCGAGCCTGGTGGCAGACATGTCACCGCCCCGTTTTAAGGGTACGCTCATAGCATCCATCCATCCATCCAGACTCGAACCGAAAATAAATTGGAAGATATGCGCTAGGTTACACGTGTTTTTCGTGGGCTCCGAAAGATTAACAGCCGATTCGCTTTTTTTTTTTTTTAAAAAGTCCCCCAGGGGATTCCCCCGGTGAGTAAAGTACGCAAAGGAGAGCAACCGACGAAGATGTAGTACTAGAGAATTTCAATTGGAAGAAGGCCGAAGGAAAAATTCCTAAGCGCACTACTCCGGGCTTAGATGGGGTCCCGTCAGCCTCATTAACGAACTGCGGACATAACACTAAAGAAGCACTGCTGAAAGCCGTAGAAAAGTGCTTACAGGAGAGGGAAAATACCAGACAGTTGGAGAAAAAGTAGAATGAACTTAATCTATAAAGGCAAGGGAGAAAAGGATAACATTCGCTCGTATAGACCGCTAACATTACATCGGTGCTATACAGGTTGGCGATGCAGGCAGTAAAATTAAAAATAGAAGCGAAGTGGGTAGAACAAAATGATATTTTGGGAGAACTTCAGAATGGATTTCGAATCGACAGGCGGTTAGACGATAATCTGTTTGTTCTTACCCGAGTGTATAGAAATCTAGCGAAATAGCGGGAAAACAGGCCTTATACGTAGCTTATCTAGATATCACCGAGGAGGGATTGGCAAAGGTAGCCATGACAACGTTAGCCATCAGGAAATTTTGTAGCCACGGGATATATTGAAGGAAGTGGGCATAGGTGACGACTGTGTACAGCTTTTGAGGGAAATATACCGAGGAAATCGACCCCCACAGTTTGTATAGCGCGAATGGGAAGGAATAAGTAGCAAGGACAGCGTTGAAATTAGCAAGGGGCTGAGACAGGGATGCCCTTTGTCCCCGCGAAGTGTTATTCATGCTGTACATGGCGAGGATGGACAAAAAAAGCGCTAGAAGGTAGCAACATTGGATTTAATTTGTCAGTGGCAACAGGTCGGAGCGATGGTTGAGTCCACCAGAAGCTTCCAGGTCTATTTTATGCTGATGATATGTCTTATTTGCGGACAGTCAAGATGATATACAGCGACTGGCAGATATATGCGGAAAGGGAGTGTGAGGCTCTAGGACTAGGATTTAGTGCAACAAAATGTCCCGGGATTGAGGCTGGGATTCAATGATCACGGAGACCATACGGTATTAATACAGGGCCAAAAAATACCGAGGTAAGCTAATGGAGTACAAGTACCTCGGAGTATGGGTAAATGAGGGGGATAGATATATCGCGGGAGGTACAAGAGAAAGCATCGGTAGCAAAGGGAAATCAGGAATGCTGCAATTATGAAGCACAGAGCTTTATGGGGATACAATAGGTACGAGGTGCTTCGAGGGCTGTGGAAGGGTGTGATGGTTCCGGGGCTTACATTTGGGAACTCAGTGGTGTGCATGAAGTCAGAGGTGCAATCGGAATGGATGTAAATCAAAGGACGGTGGGCCGCCTCGCCTGGGCGCTCACGGGAAGACGACAAATGAGGCGGTCGACGCAAACAAAGGGTGATATGGGATGGACAGGCTTTGAAGTGAGGGAAGCGCAGAGCAAAATGAGATTCGAAGAGAGGCTGAGGAAAATGAAGGAGAGTGCACAGATGGGCAGAGAAGTTTTCAGGTATTTGTATAGAAAAGCGTTGACACGCAGTGGAGAAAAACTTCGAACTAGGAGGCTCACCAGTAAATATACGGCTGGCAGTGCGTTTGGCGATATGGCAACAAGGACGCGCATTAGCTTTTTTGGAAGGTCAGAGAGGCCCTTCGGAGCCCAGGACTTATTGGATGACAGCGATGGAAAAGAAGCCAGGGGGCTCTGAGTAACTACCGAAAAGGAAAAAACGAAATAAGGAGGGAAAGGTTTTATGATAATTCAAGGGGAAGCGCGTGTTGCAATTACTGTACATTGAAGCAAGGTCGGGCTGCCTTAGAAAAAGGCAAATGTAGTTATAAAGCGAGATTTAGTAACGGGAAGTTAAACAATGTACAGATATGTTTATGCGGGGGAACTAAGGAAACTTAGAGATGGAAGGAACATATACTGAAAATTGAATGTGGGAAGGATATTCACCCAGGTATCACACAGAAAGGAGAGGTGTGGGCACGAGTCTACATGAAGCCTTGGGTTTTAGGGACAACAATGGAAAGCTGAACACGTCCGCGATAGAAATAAGTAAGAGACGGTTAGAGTATTGGTGGCAGAAAAGTAGAGATAAAGAACAAACGTGGCTAGGTGTAGCTTAATAATGGGGAAAGGCAATAGGTCATTCTGCCTTAAGAGGCAGATCTGGAGATGGACCGTGAATTGCATAAGCACCGATATTAAAGAATTTGTCATGTGCCGAGATAATCCTTCTAGGGGACATAGCTCACATTTAATCATGACCTTAGATAAGGTATTAGCCAACATGAAACAAGGAAGCTTTTTTTTTTTTAGATCTTTTTTTTTTTTTCTTCGAGCCTGGTGGCAGACATGTCACCGCCCCGTTGAGATTTAAAGGGGACGCTCAGTGTAGGGGCATCCATCCATCCGTGGGAAGTCAGAAACAGGCAATCGAGCATGATTACTGTCTCATGACAGAAGGAATATATGACAAACTTAGAGAGATGAGAATAGACGAAGAAGGCATTAACAGCTTGGGTAGTGATCATAAACGCATAATATTACAAATCGGATATAAAACTGAAAATAAGAACATAGAATCAAAGTTTGGCAGCTCGTATCTAAATGACAAACAAATAACAAATATAGCCGCAAGAGTCGAGGAAAAAGTAGACGAACTACCAGGCAAAGACTGGAAGTATAGTGAGCTGCTACATGTAATCACGAAAGAAATGGAAATAGAGAAGAAAACTATTTGTTGGAAAGGAAAGAAAAGCCAAAAAGTTGGTGGAACAAAGAAATCCGGGAAGCGATCGATATGCGACGTCAGGCATCACGGGAGCACAG
Organism: Rhipicephalus sanguineus; assembly: GCF_013339695.2. Classification (NCBI taxonomy): domain Eukaryota; kingdom Metazoa; phylum Arthropoda; class Arachnida; order Ixodida; family Ixodidae; genus Rhipicephalus; species Rhipicephalus sanguineus. The sequence continues at coordinate 108,750,052 of NC_051181.1, forward strand.
ACAGGCAAAAAAGGAGAAGCGGCCACAGGACGAAGTCAACCAAATATGGGAAATATATTTAGAGCAAAAATCCATTGTGCAGAAATTAGTCGAGGCAAAAATTAAAGGTGAAAGTGAACGCTGGATGACAGAGATTCGCGAAAAGAAGAAGGCCGCGCCTAGGATATTTTGGAGCCACCTAAAAGCGCTGGGTAGGAAGTCTGTCACAATGCAAACAACATATGGTAGATGAAGGAGGAAATAAATTGGAAGGATATGAAGCGCTAGGTTACATCCGAAAGATAACAGCCGATTCGTTTAAAAAGGTCCCCCAGGGGATTCCCCCGGTGAGTAAAAGTACGCAAAGGAGTGCAATGACGAAGATGATGTAGTACTAGAGAATTTCAATGGAAGAAGGCCGAAGGAAAAATTCCTAAGCGCACTACTCCGGGCTTAGATGGGGTTCCCGTCAGCCTCATTAACGAACTCGGACATAACACTAAAGAAGCACTGCTGAAAGCCGTAGAAAAGTGCTTACAGGAGAGGGAAAACCAGACAGTTTGGAGAAAAAGTAGAATGAACTTAATCTATAAAGGCAAGGGAGAGAAAGGATAACATTCGCTCGTATAGACCGCTAACAATTACATCGGTGCTATACAGGTTGGCGATGCAGGCAGTAAAATTAAAAATAGAAGCGTGGGTAGAACAAAATGATATTTGGGAGAACTTCAGAATGGATTTCGAATCGACAGGCGGTTAGACGATAATCTGTTTGTTCTTACCCAGTGTATAGAAATATCTAAAATAGAAAACAGGCCCTTATACGTAGCTTATCTAGATATCACCGGGCGTATGACAACGTTAATCAGGAAATTTGTGGGATATATGAAGGAAGTGGGCAGGTGACGACTGTGTACAGCTTTTGAGGGAAATATACCGAGGAAATACAGTTTGTATAGAATGGGAAGGAATAAGTAGCAAGACAGCGTTGAATTAGCAAGGGGCTGAGGGACAGGGAGCCTTTGTCCCCGCTGTTATTCATGCTGTACATGGCGAGAATGGAAAAAAAAAAGCGCTAGAAAGTAGCAAACTGGATTTAATTGTCACACAAACAGGTCGGAGCGATGGTTGAGCAGAAGCTTCCAGGTCTATTTTATGCTGATGATATTGTCTTATTTGCGGACAGTCAAGATGATACAGCGACTGGCAGATATATGCGGAAGGGAGTGTGAGGCTCTAGGACTGGATTAGTGCAACAAAATGTGGATTGATGGTATTCAATGATCACGGAGACCATACGGTATTAATACAGGGCCAAAAAATACCGAGGGTAAGCGAGTACAAGTACCTCGGAGTATGGGTCAATGAGGGGGATAGATATATGGAGGTACAAGAAAAGCATCGGTAGCAAAGGGAAAGAGGAATGCTGCAATTATGAAGCACAGAGCTTTATGGGATACAATAGGTACGAGGTGCTTCGAGGGCTGTGAAGGGTGTGATGGTTCGGGGCTACATTTGGGAACTCAGTGGGTGTGCATGAAGTCAGAGGTGCAATCATCAGATGTAATGGATGTCATCAAGACGGTGGGCCGCCTCGCGTTGGCGCTCCCGGGAAGACGACAAATGAGGCGGTAAAGGGTGATATGATGGGACAGGCTTGAAGTGAGGAAAGCGCAGAGCAAAATGAGATTCGGAAGAGAGGCTGAGGAAAATGAAGAAGAGTAGATGGGCAGAGAAGGTTTTCAGGTATTTCTATAGAAAAAAGCGTTGACACGCAGTGGAGAACAAAAAGAGACAAAAGAATATGCGAGGCTCACCAGTAAATATACGGGTGGCATGTG
>NC_051181.1:108751971-108776817 GCF_013339695.2 Rhipicephalus sanguineus
TGTCTATTGCAGAACTGATGCCGCTGACAGGTGTGGCGCTGTGAGAAAGAAGTGAAAGAGTTTTTTTTTTTATTTTGTCTCGTGTAACTAACACTTCCGGAACCAAAACGCGGGATAAAGCCGCATGTCGTACACATTGTCATTAAAAATATGTGTGGGTCTCCTCTATTCACGAAAACTTTCAAGTACGCGCACAGAGGTCGCGTACAATTGTTAACTATAGAGCCTTCGGGAAACGCCATGGGCATAAGAAGCTAGTAACAATTTAATGCTTTGCTTACATTACACATCTGAAGATTTTTCTGCAGAAATGAATCGGTAGAAACAATGTATCCACAAACAAATAAATAGTAACATTTCTCGCCGCGAGTGCCACCAGGGGTGCTTGGTTCATGAAAGTGAGTGGTTCGTCGTGAGCGTGCGAAGAAATATTTTGCGGGGAGGTGGGGGAAGGGGGGCCCTTGATCTAACATAGGGTTCAGGCAGGGAAGGGTGGTCGAGTGTCATTTTTTGCTGTGTATCCCATGGGAGAAAAAATTTCGGGGCAGGGGCCGCAGGGCCCGATGTGCCACCCCCTGGCTACGCCGCTGGCCACGTGATCATATAACGTTCTTCGTGCGTGCATGCATAGCCTGTGCGATTAACCTCACAGATGAATCGCGCCGATCGCTGGTATTGCGGCGTGAGCACTGCTCCTCGGCAAGAGCAAACGCGGTGGGTGGACCCGATCTTCGCCGCAGGCGTCTATCAATCAAAGTGACTGACGCGCAAACTCGGGTACAAACTCGTTGATTCCGAGAAGGCCCCTGTTCAACTCGTGACTGTCATAGTGCCGGTGTGACTTTAAGTGTTTCATGAGGTAGACACTAAGCAGCAGCTTCTTTGCATGTTAAATAATTTGGTCAGCTTGCACTACTTGTCTAAGGCTGGAGCCATCAGAGGAGCTTGTGATCACCTAGCTTCTTCCTGTTTCCTACGTGGCTCGTCTATTCAGTCTGCTCGGTCTGCTTCGGAGTGAAGACCGCGTCAATCAATTGGCTCTCACTATTGATGGTATTATTCAGCTAGGCCTTAATTAACATGATAATGAATAGTACTGTCTTATCTGGTAATATTTAATTAACACGGCATTAGTCAACGCAGGTTTCATCAGCAAGGTCTTAATTAGTATGTAGCTAATAAACATAACCCTAATTAGTGTGATATCAGTGGATAATGTCCTAATTAGCTTGGCTTAAGTAGCGTGCTCCTAATTAGCTATGTCTTAGCTTTGCAGGGCCTCATTTGCATGGTCTTAGTAAGATATGGCTTAATTAGCTCTGTCTTAGCACGACGGCCTAATTGCCTTGGCCATAGCATATCCTGATTTAATTACCTAGGTATACCGCCAAGCCAATTAGCTAATCAACAGGGCGCACGTGCTCGGGAAGCGAGCAGAATATGAAGTAGAGGACGAAGAAGGCGCGCTGGCCGAACAACGCGCAAGAATGTACAGGCCGACCATCATGATTATACACGTTGCCTCGGCGATTAGCTTCGGCCGCGGTGTTGTAAGGCGCTCGGCCGGTACTAGCCTCAGAGGCCACGGAGCTGATTATTCTAATCTTAAAGATGCTTAGTGCAGATACTAAACGCTAGGAAATGAATTTAAACAGCACGTATCTCTAAAAAAATATCAATAATAAAAGTTTCTGACACTCATCTCGCACGGGTACACTTGTGCACTCAGTGGAACGACAGACAAATGAAAGAAGATGCCTCTGGTTTGAAGACACTCCCCAACTCTGTCGACCGCCCCTGACGTGACGCCGCATTCCATCGTAGGAACGCAACGCGCTTTGAGGGATGGATTTGACCTTTTCGTACTGTTAGCTCGTTCAAAAGGGGGTGTCGCCAGAGCTCGGAAAGATTCCGTGTTTCGCCAAAGTCGGGCCATCCTGCACAGCCCCCCTGGGTGACATTTGTAAGAGCAAGGTCGTACACGGCAAGGTGTTGCTTTCTCTTATTGATAAAAGCTAACTTAAGAGGCCCGCCACGGTCGTCTGTTGGTTATGGTGGTCGACTGCTGACCCGAAGGTCGCGGGATTGAATTCCCTGCCGCGGCGGCCGCATTAACGGTAGAGGCGAAAATGCTTGAGGCCCGTATGTGCACGTTAAAGAAATTCAGGTGGTCGAAATTTCCGGAGCCCTCCACTGCGGCGTCTCTCACAACCATATCGTGGTTTTGGGTCGTTAAACACCAACACTTGGTATTACGAGGTAATACCTCACGAGGTATTATCGATTGCCGAAAAGACAACTGCATACAAGACTTCGCCCATCCGTGGCTTACCTTCGGTGCACAGAAAAACGACTACCAAGCCAGCGCCAGTCGCTTCATCGTGTCTTTCTTAGTGCGCGCAGGTGGGTGGTGATCCAAGACGAACTTCTGCCTAGTCTGTGCTCGTTCAACGTGTTTTATTGCGATAGCATTTATATGGACAGTCTCGGCTGGATTTTGCCGTCGCCGCCGTCATGCACCGTATATATATATATAATATATATATATATATATATATATATATATAAAAGCCCCAAAGAAAAATGATTCAGAAAAATGCTTCCGAAGAGCGGAATCGAACCAGGGACCTCTTGCTCCGCAGCGAGTGGCGCTATCCACTACGCCACGAAACGCAGACCCTCCACGTAGCTAACGGCGAGTGTTATATACACAGCCTTTACCGCTGGACGGACTCAGAGACGGCAGGCGATAATAAGCGTTTCTTCATTACCAGCGAGATGGCGCTAGGAGCGCGACGGGCGCATTTAAAAGCCGTCGGCTCGTTCGCTCGCTTCTTCTTATATTTGCGCAGGAAGAACCTTGCCCTTCCGCTGTCTGCTCGCGCGGTTTTCTCGTGGTGAGGGGAAGAGTAATGTTTCAAGCTTTGACCGTGATGTCCGCGCTCATGTTACGGAGCGTACGAAAGTCACTCGAGCTCAAGGGACGCCGCTAAACGAACAAACAGAAGATGAGCGCGAACTATCAAGTTTCACAGCTCGACACTTGAAGCACGCTAGTTTTTATTGCGGCTGTAGGTAGATGTATAAAGGCTTTAACGAACAAAAGCATTCTTACATAATCCCACGTGTGTTCCAGAATGTTGGCCATGTAGTTCGTTAAGAAGAGATAAGTTCACTTAACCTTGTCTGCCAAACTTACGTGTTGGACCACCGGTTCTTGTACCAAGGCGACTTCAATATTGCCCGCAATAGACATATTGCGCATCCTCAGAATGCGAACATTCTTCATTCGAGAAAAGCGCCGTCCAAAATATTTTTCAAGTTGTGTTATTTCAGTTTCGGTTGTCACTGAGCCTTGCCAGAAAAAAATGCAAAAAGGAAAGCCCATACGATGTTAACCGGCTGGTTTGTTTCGCTCGTTTGGAGAAAAGCGTGAACGCGCGGCGAATGCAATTTACCTAATCATTTGGCACGCGAACATCGTTTTCTACGGCACATCTTCCATCATACAACCGCGTGCTGTTTTCCGTCGGTGGTTATACGGATGAGTTCCAGCGAAGTGAAGGCGAAGTTATATTTGTTTGTTTGCTGACTTGCTATTACCCACTCAGAGTGGTGCATCGAGGAATTTTTTTAAAGCGGCCGTTGGAGACGTGAAAACTTTGTTTTCGGAACAGTTGTTGTTGTTCTTCTTTTTTTTTTTTTGTAGGCTTCGCGCTAAAAGGCAAGCCTTCTTCTACTTACTTGTATTTGTACACATCGGTGCGTGTATGCAGGGTATTTCGCAAAATACGTCCGAAACACTTGCAGGACGCTTGAGCTTCGCCTTCAAGAGTACAACGCGATAGCGTAATCGGGCCTCATGCGCATCGGCTTCTGAATTGCTAGCCTAGCTTCGGCTCTGGGTGCGTGCTTCAACCGTGCCGTAAAGAAACTAACGACTGTGCGCGTAACATTGGCCTTTTCAAGGTATCCTAGAATGCCTACTGCAAGTACAGTTGTCAAGTGCCCACTATGCCATAGTTATTCCTTCTGCGAATCAGCGAAGGGCCCACTACGCGTCGCTAAGGCAACACGCGAACCTACGCAGCTGTCCACTTTGTTGACGCTTTTGCTGATGATGATGATTAAATATGTCGGAACGCTTTTTTTTTATGGCTTGGCCCTTAAAACACCCACTCGTTTCACATGTTTTCACGTGTTCTGACGCCTGGCGCGATTCTACGCTTCTGCCGCGCAATATTACATGCGTTAAAGAGGCTTCTTCCACTACATGACAATCATACAGCGTTTTTTTAACACGAAAGTGTTTTATGCCGGGGTCCATCAAGACTTTCATGACGTATTTACGTCACGGAAGTACGTCCGCAAAATGAAAGCCATCAGATGGCAAAGGAAAAAAACTATAAGAAACAGTTCCGTTGACGGGAGTCGAACCCATGAGCTCTCCGCCGGGACGATGGCTGGCGGGCGTTTAGCCTAAAGTGTATCCCACTGAGCTACCGCCAAACACGTTATGGAGGCTACATGAACGTGCCTTTTATCTTTCACACTTTCCTCTCACAGTGCTCTTGGATTGATGGATGGAAGCTATGAGCGTCCCTTTAAAACGGGGCGGTTACATCTGTGCCACCAGGCTCGAAAAAAACACGCGCCGTCGCTACGACCGTCCCATTCGGCGCGTTTCCAATGCAAGTTTCATTTCGTCAATGCTTTAACACACCGTGAGGTGGCAGCTTTAGCTCAAGCCTAGCTCATAGCATCCATCCATATCGAAAAATAGCTCTCCGATGCTCGCCTGGCTGTCGCACCGCGTTCCCCGCTCGCCCTGCGAGAAGTAAAGGCCAGGCTAGCGGGAAGACACGACGCGCGTAGCGTTTCTCTTCACATTTCATGGCGCTTTGAAGGAGTGCATATTGAGTATCAGTGTTTATTATGTGCTTGTCGATGCCATCTTTGCGCGGGATTCACCCCCCATATGCGGTGTCCACGTATATGTTAAGAATGTCAGCTCCTGCAAGGGGTAAATCATGATCATGGGCGTTAGTCGTCGGTACGCAGATGTGCCACGAGGCGTCAGCGTGAGTCAGATGCGTCCACATCAAGCGGTACTATATCTGCCAAACAACAGTAGACATTGTGCGAGCTCTCATAAACCAATGCACTATCAACAGTAACCTACTTCTGTGACGACACGTTTCACTTTCGTGTTATACCGATTCCTATGACGGAGGGATCAGCCATCATTTTTCCCAAGCAGTTTCAAGAAATAGCGCAGCTCTGTGATAAGCATCTGCACGCTCTGGGTTCGATTCTCACTTGGACCCGAAAGATTTTATTATTTTATTTGCATCTTTCTCGAATTTTCAGTCACAGACAAGATGATGACTTTTCGCTCACAACCAACGACGCCGACACCGACGACGACACCGGAATTTCTGCTAAACGAGCTCTTTAACGCTGTCGCGATAAAACTGTCAAACAAGATAAGTACTATATTCGCTCCCTGGTTTCGGCATTATATTTTCTGTCGCAACAGATATCTTAACGTGACTAGAGACATTAATTACGATAATAATTAGATATTTTAAAAATAATTATCTCATTAGGGAAGACAGGCAGTCGGATCAAATAAGAGTGTTGAAGTCCTTTCTGCGAAGAACCCATTGCCACTTCGAGATTTCCACAAAAACTTACACGATCTCCTACTAAAGGGGACCATAAGGCGATGCGAAGGCGGAACACTTGCACGATCGCGTTCTGTTGGCGTTCGTTGGGCATGCTACCGACCTCGCGTCGTGGAACGCGAAGAGGAACACTACGCGCGTCGTGTCTTCCCTCTAGCCTGGCCGTTAATTCTCACAGGGCGAGCGGGGAACGCGGTCGACAGGCGCGCCAGAGGGGGGCAGCGTAAAAGAGGAGAGAGAGGGGTAGGGGAAGCGCATGCGCTGGCGCTCATCGCGGCGTTGCGCAGGGGAGAATTTCGGCATGTCCAGCCCGCATTCCAGAGGAGTCAACCGAAGCAAGCGCTGGACTGAAGGCGCTCAGCGCTCTACCACTTGAAGGAGAGGAGACTAGAGGAGGAGAGTAGCGCATGCGCCGCGAGAGCAGAAGCGAGAACGCAGGAGAAGCGCAAACAAGTGCTGGTAGAGAAGTGGAGAGAGTAATGCGCAGCTGTTGGAGAGAGGGAAGGAGGGGAGTTGCGCATGCGTAGTGTGAGTGCGGACATCAAGGCCAACGCCGCGAGACATACTTCCGAGCAAGAGATGCTTCGCATCTAAAAGCTGCCGTTGATCATTTTTACGAAGTGATGAAATCCAACCAGTTTCACCTGCCAAACCGAAACCAAAACACCGAAGAGCCCAACAGCGCTCAGAACGATAGAGCGTCGTTACAGAAACCATCAATCTACTTCGCTTCGTGGCTGTAGTACGGACTGCGCTTTATATGATGGCACGCCATGAGCACGTAGTTAAGCGAATGCAGAAGAATGAACACCACTGCAATAGTTTTCGGAAACATGTAGTGCCGTCCAAAATAATAGTAATAATTGTTGGAGTTTTATGTCCCAAGAACACGATATGATTACGAGATACGCCATATTGGAGGGCTCCGGAAATTTGGCCACCTGGGGTTCTTTGACGCGCATTTAAGTCTAAGTACACGGACCTCAACGGTTTCGCAGATGAATTTGGTCGAAATTAATCGCTCCGCCAAAAAAAAATCACAGCATATCCACGTGGTGAAGGATGATGAGTGGGTCGAAGCGAACTCGCGCTGCAGCACGGCGATGGCATTGGCGCGAGCGTGGTCCTTCTTGATGGAAGATACTGTGATTAGATTGTTTTAAAACCACAATCTGCTGCACACACCGCAACTATGGCCAAAACTGTTATCAAGGAAGTCCCGCTGGAAGCGCGCGTCGGCGCCTTCGGGCAGAGCCCGCCTGATGCGTTTTGCAGCCACTTCACGTGCTCGCACAGCCTCGGGCTCTGCCTGCCGGTACGCGTGCTTTTTCGCCGCTTCACGGTCCTTCACATTTTGAAGATCCGATTCGCGCCGCAGCCGTGCAGCTTCGGCCTCGCGGGCTCGAACGGCGGGGTCTTCGCGCCGCAGCCGTGCAGCTTGTCGAGCAGCTTCGGCCTCGCGGGCTCGAACGGCGGGGTCTTCTCGCCGCAGCCCTGCAGCTTCGGCCTTGCGGGCTCGAACGGCGGGGTCTTCTCGCCGCAGCCATGCAGCTTGTCGAGCAGCTTCGGCTTCGCGGGCACGAACGGCGGAATCTGCTTCGCGGCGTCAACGTGCAGCTTCGGCCTCGCGGGCTCTCAGCTCAGGATTCTGTCTGCGAGCGCGCGCTGCCGCCGCCTTCCGTGCCCTCCGTTCCGCAGCCTTGTCTTCCATCTGGCGACTCGGAGCTAAAGAGAAAGCGTGCCAAGAGGGAGCCTCATGGCGCGTTACTTCTGAAATGTTGTCTGCGGGTGTCGTTGAAAACACGAGACGTAGTAAAGAAGAAAGAACGCCACACATGCGAACACGCACGAGAATGTCACTCGTCAACGTCGTCTTCTTCTTCTACTGCATACCATAACGCGCGCTTCTCACGAGCTAGAGGTGGCTACTACAACGCTACAAACAAACGGAGGATGGTCAGACCCACGGCATAAGGAGCTTGGCCCCTAAAATACCATGGGCCGCTTTTCGGAAATTTCTAAGAGTCAACAGGCTTTTCACAGGAAGTTCTCGAGTTCTTCGATTTAATGCGACCACTCGTCTCCTCTAATTAAAAACCCAAATATGCTAATTTATTTAATAAACGCGGCAATTAATGTCCCGAGTCACCTAATATATCGGTCGCCGCAAAAAAAGTAATTGTGAAAAAAACGAGCAAATATCGCATTTTCTTCGTTTTGACGATTTTCGGGCATTTCTTTAAACGCCCTGTATGTAATAGCAACGCCTTCGGCTCGGTGTTATCTATAAGAAAAGGTCTTGTTTGCATACACTACATCACTTTGGGCCTAAGGCACGTTCGGTTCGTCCCAAGATGACACCTGCGACACGCTGGTCGAAGATCAAGGAAGACGCGCAGGAATACACACGTAGTACACTCTAAGAATTGGGACTCTCTTTCTATACATGTGAGAGTCATATGTGTAGCACTCCCTTTAGAGAGGCACGTTCAACCTTTTAGGAGAGTCGTGGAACGCACGACTTTGCAAAAGAGAGTCAATGCACGACTCTCCTAAAGAGCGTCCACTTGCCTCTCTAAAGGACATGTGACTCTTACATGCATAAAAAGAGAGTCAAATGACACCTTTTAAATGCGAAGCATTTCTTAGCGAACTTCTGCGACTTTTAGCGTATCTATCTATCTATCTATCTATCTATCTATCTATCTATCTATCTATCTATCTATCTATCTATCTATCTATCTATCTATCTATCTATCTATCTATCTAGCCGCCTACGACTTTGTGCTCTCCTGGCCGTTTCGGTAATCGGATGTATACCAAAATTGGTGTGGCATAACATGGCCTTATTACGAACATAAATGACAGGTCATATCATGAAAATCATGACACGCATGTCATGAACAGCATGATTTACATTCCACGGCCTTTGGGCTCTTGCGGCCGTTCCGTTAATTTCATATATACCAAAATTGGTACGGCGTGACAAGAGTTCATGGCAAACATAATGACAGGTCCTAACATGCAAATCATGACGCGCATGTCATGTGCAGCGTGATTTACATGACATGGTCTCGGGGCGCTCGCGGCCGTTTAAATGAACGGATATATACGAAAACTGGTATAACGAGACATTTCTGTATGACGAACATAACTGACACGTGGTAACATGAAAATCATGACATGCATGTCATGTACGACATGATTTACATGCCACGCTCATGGCGCACTCGCGGTCGTTTCGCTAGATTGATATACACCAAAATTGGTATTGTGCGATGTGACTTTATGAAGAACATGAATAACAGGTATTAGCATGAAAACCATGACATCCATGACATTTATGTCATGATTTGCATGCCACGCTCATGGCGCATTCGCGGCCGTTTCGCTTGCGTGATACACACCAAAATTCGTATTGCGCGACACGACCGTATGACGAACGTAAGTGAGAGGTGGTAACTTGAAAATCATGACATGCAAGTCATGTACGACCTGATTTACATGCCACGCTCATGGGGCGCTAGTGGCCGTTTCAGTAGATTGATATACACCAAAATTGGTATTGCGCGATGTGACTGTATGAGGAGCATGAATAACAGTTGGTCAGATGAAAACCATGACATGCATGTCATATATGTCATGATTTACATGCCGCGCTCATGATGCCTTCGCGGCCGCTTCGCTAGCTTGATGCACACCAAAATTGGTATTGCGCGAAGCGAATGTATGACGAACGTGAATGAGACGTGGTAACATGAAAATCATGACATGCATGACATGCACGCCATGATTCATACGCCATGCTCATGACGCACTCGTGGCCGTTTCGCTTGCTTGATATACACCAAAATTGGTATTGCGCGACACGACTGCATGACGAACGTAAATGAGAGGTGGTAACATGGAAATCATGACATGCAGGTCATGTACGACATGATTTACAAGCCACACTCATGATACATTCGCGGCCGTTTTCATAGCTTGATATATACCAAATTTGGTATTGCGCGACGCGACTGTATGACGAACATGAATAACAGGTGGTAACATGAAAACCGTGATATGATATCATATATGTCATGTTTACATGCCGCGCTCATGGTGCATTCGCGGCGGTTTCGCTAGCTTGATATACACCAAAATTGGTATTGCGCGATGCGACTGTGTGACGAACGTAAATGGAAGGTGGCAACATGAAATCATGACATGCATGACATGTACGACATGATTTACATGCCATGCTCATGGCGCACTCGTGGCCGTTTCGCTAGACTGATATGCACCAAAATTGGTATTGCGCAATGGGACTGTATGAAGAACATGAATAACAGGTGGTAACATGAAAAACCATGATATGCATGTCATGCATGCCATGATTTACATGCCATACTCATGGTGCACTCGCGGCCATTTCGCTCGTTTTGATATACAGCAAAATTGGCATTGCGCGATGTAACTGTATGATGAACATAAATGAGAGGCCTTAACATGCGAATCATGTTATGCATGTCATGTACGGTATGTTTTACATGCCACTGTCATGGTGTGCTTCCGGCCGTTTTGTTCACTGGATATATATACCAAAATTGGTATGGCATGACACGAGTGCGTGATGAACATAAACAACAGGTCATGCATTGTATATACCAGAATACGCGTTCCATTGGCGTGGTGTATACTAGATTGTGCATGCATGCGTGCATGGCAAACATGCGATATATGGTGGACTAGATGCCATGGCATGAATGTTTTCACTTGGTTCAAAGACAAACAAGGCGATATATGCAGCTCTTTGCTGGCTGCTTCGCATTACATCGATTCCCACAGTGCGTGGGATCTGCCGGATTTTTTTTTCTTAGAGTGTATACGAGACGAGTGCGAACTAACAATTATTTATTTTTCGTGAAAAAATGGCAAATACATACAAGGTGAAAGAAAGAAAGAAACGGTAGCATACGCAATGCACACAACACGACAAGAGCCATCCGCGTCACGCCACCAAGTCTGGCCGTGCCTTCCATCTAGGTTCCTTTGTAAAAATTACACTTCAACACCAGTCAGATATATCGATGGCGCACTAACACGCAAATCATCGCCGATGTTGCACATCGTGAAGACCTCGATAACCTCCCGTTTTCTCTTGTATCTCGAGATCGCGATACAACTGTGGGGCTTTCGAGTTCCGGCTGACAATGACATCTGTAGCAATGGGGGACTAAGTTACCAGGGTGACAAAGGTGTTTATTGTTATAAATATGCTCGCGTAAACGCGTGTTAATGCACCCTCCAGTATGTCCTGTGTACCGTTTTCGGCATAAAAAAACACAATATCCTATTTCTTTTTCACAAGATACAAACTTATTTACATGACTGACAGAACTCAAATGATCTTTCATCTGCTTGTAGCGGTTTTACTTGGTGACAAAGCGAAATCAGTCTGTTAGACACCGTAAAGGTCATGGGGATGCCGCACCTACTTGTAATCTTTTTCAGTCCATGCGAAACACCGTGGATATAGGGCAAAACTATAGGTCTCTCCCAAGACTTCTCTATTGGTCCTACGTCCTTCTTGCAGCTCTTACTGAGCCGTAAGCTAAGCAGCAAGACTATATATTTGTCATTTTCCAGCAAAAATAAACAGTTGTTAGTTTGCGTTCGTGTTGTGTAGTACGTGTGTTTTTTTATTTCTTTCTTTCTTTTTCATTTTTTTTTTGTGCGTCCTTGGTATTCGAACAGTGCGACGCAATTGTCTACTATGCACAACTGACTAGCCCCTTCTCTGGCTCCTCTGTTTATGCCATTCTTATTTGTGCTGATTCTTAAATTATAAAATAGCATACATGATGGCTATAGACAAAGTTTTATTTTTTTTTTGGCATTTCTTTGAGGCGTGCAAGGCATGGTAACAGCTTTCGAACCAGAGCTTTTGTTATCGCGAGGATAGGTTGGAGCGCACTGTCGTGTGGAATATTCTTCTAAGGTCAAATTGTTAAAGGGTTAGTCGTTGAACACGCTTGTCGAACCACTTTACACCAGGCCACCTCTGACTCTGACTCTGTAGGTCAACAACTATGACGCTGTACTCTGGTGATAAACGTCCTGTTGAACCGCCGGCTCGCTCCGTCGGTCTGCGGAGGATAGGCGGGGGTGGCAAGTTTTCAGTGGTAGAATATATACGCGGAGGGTCACACGTGTTTTTGTACTTTTGTAGCACTTCATTCGCCTATCCTGTTTCGCTAAAGGTCACCGCACAACGAGGCACTTAAGGCTTTCAACATGAAGAAATTCGCGGAACGGGGCGTGGAACCGGCAGTGCAATGGCAGTGTCGTTCACGCATGTTCTGCTTCTTGTGCAGGTTGCATATAGTTCCAGGGTGCTTTCAACGGACCACGCTGTCAACCACGGCATTATCGTCGACGTCGCCGAAGGATTCACAGGCAACAGCGAGAAAATCTGCGAAGCGCTCAATTGGGAACCGTTGACGCCCACTGCAGCCGAATCCGACATGTGTCCAGCAACAGGATTCACAGGCAACAGCGAGAAAATCTGCGAAGTGCTCAATGGGGAACCGTTGACGCCCACTGCAGCTGAATCCGACATGTGTCCAGCAACAGTCTACGAACCTTGGCTTCACCGCTATCACCGCCCTACAAAAGACGATCGACTGCAGTGCATCTCTGGGGCGTGGAACCGGCAGTGCAATGGCAGTGTCGTTCACGCATGTTCTGCTTCTTGTGCAGGTTAGTGAATGTTCCCTTTGTAGACAATTCGCTCTTGTTATCCAGCCGGTTCCACCCCATATGTTGTATAACTGTGTGCGCGTGCATTCCGATGCTAGAAACCGCTCAAAGCGTCGGATTTTGTTGCTGCGTCGTTTTTGCTTTTATTTTTTGTTATTAATTCTCTGTGGGGATATCGAAACGAATCCTGGCCCTGTCATTGATGCGACGCTACAGAAAATTTTGGATGGGCAAAACGCGATTGTTCGAAAGCTTAATACCATTGAAGCGAACCAAGCGGAACATAAGGCTGCTATAAATGACTTGAGTGAACGAGTGTCGTCAATGGAAGGAAAAATGTCAGTGCTGTCAAAATTAGAAGCCGCTATCACTGAGTGTACTGCGCGCTGTAATACCCAGCACGGGGTGATACAGTTGCTTCAAAATAAGATTGATGATCTTGAAAATCGTAGTAGACAGCATAACTTGGTATTCTACGGCATACCTGATACAAGTGTCCGCGAATCTTGGTCACAATCTGAATCGCTTGTGAAAGAAGTATGCTCGACAAAATTACAAGTTAACCCCGAAACGATAGAAAAAGCTCATCGGCTCGGGAAATTTCGAGAGGGAAAAACGCGGCCCGTGATCGCAAGGTTCGGGTCACTGAAAGAAAAGCACCTGATTTTAGGAAAGGCCAAGAATTTGAAAGATACAGGTATCGGTATGTCGGAAGACTTTTCTGAGCCAGTGCGAAAGAAAAGGCGAATTTTGTGGCAGTTTGCTAAAGAAAATAGAAGCAGGGACGCACGAGTACAACTAAAACACGATACCCTTCACATAGACGGCATCAGGTACACTTACGATGATACCTCAGGCAAGGTTGTGCAGTGCAAGTGACCGACTAAGTTCTTATGCTCTTCACTGTCTTTTTTGTTAGTAAACTGTAGGAGCATTAAAAATAAAGTTGACATATTCGATGACTTAGTGCGCATGATCAAACCAAGTGTAGTTATCGGTACTGAATCATGGCTGAATGAAGACGTGGCAAACAGCGAGGTATTTCCAGATAACTTTACTTGTTACAGGAAAGACAGGAACTATCATGGAGGTGGTGTATTTATCTTGGTAGATCAGCGCATTCCGTCTATAGGCATAAGCACTACAGACGATATGAGTGAAGCTGTTTGGTGTCAACTTAAGCTCTCGAATGGCAAATCACTATCAGTCTGCTCTTTTTATCGACCGCCAACTGGTTCAACTAAGGAATTTAGTGAATTCACTGCTACAGCTACAAAAATCGCCTCTGATTACGTCGTTGTAGGTGGGGATTTTAACCTGCCTGATCTCGACTGGAATGAGCAACCAATAGCTTCTGGAAGTTCTCTTAGTTTTAAATCTGAAATGGCTGATTTCATGAACCTCTTGTCTTTAAAACAGACAGTGTTGAAACCAACTCGAGGAGGTCATATCCTTGATCTATTTTTCACAAATATGCCAGAAATGGTAGAAAACACTGAAGTATTACCAGGGATAAGTGACCACGAGGTTGTGCTAAGTGAGATAAATATGAAACATACGAGTGCTTACAGTGAAAGGAGTCGGTGCATGTACAATTACGCGAAGGCTAATGTCCAAGGAATCAACACTGCATTGGAGGCATATTTCATTGTTTTCGAAACACTTGCCGATGAGTATTCAGTAGAAGAGCTGTGGAATTTGTTTAAAGACAAGATTCTAGAGCTGAGAAACCGATTTGTTCCGACATGGGTGCTGACCAGAAGGCGTAATAAAAGTAAACCATGGTTTTGTAGAGAACTCGACGTTTTGGTCAAGCGTAGGCAGAGAATTTACCGTTCATTTAAAAGAAATCCCTCGGAAGAGAACTCTTGCAAACTGAAGCTGGCAACGCGTGAAGTAAATAATGCTACAGTCGAAATGAAAGTAGCCTACTTTAAAACAATTGAACGTAAAATAACGCAAAACCCGAAAGAACTTTGGAGGTATATCAAACGAAACAAGAAAGACAACATTTCAATTCCCGCTTTGACCAGCGGTGATATTACCGTGAGCGATGCGACAGAAAAGGCTAAGTTGTTCAATTTATATTTTACGTCAGTGTTCTCAGCCGCTACTGACCCCCAAAAAGACTTGAAATTGTTGGTACACGAATCCACATCCATGCCTGATGTAGTACTTGAAGCTCGTGGCATTGAATTACTACTTAGAGATCTAGATTGTGCAAAAGCAGTGGGTCCTGATTGCTTGCCTAATTTTATGTTGAAGTCTTCTTCCCATGCAGTGTCTATGTACTTGAAAGTTATTTTTGAAAAATCGTTAAAACAGAGCTTCTCTTCCAACTGATTGGAAAATGGCGTCTGTTGCTCCTATACATAAATCTGGCCCGCGCAATGCTGTGAATAATTACCGCCCTATCTCACTCACTTCTGTGTGCAGTAAAATTCTTGAACATATTTTATATACTGCGATTGTAAAGCACATAGATAGTAATTCCTTATTCAACTCTAACCAGCATGGATTTAGGCAGGGGCTATCATGCGTCACACAACTGGTAGAGTTCACCCATGTTTTAGCAGCAGCACTGGACGACAAATTTTCGGTCGACTGCATTTTCCTCGACTTTCAAAAAGCGTTCGACACTGTATCACACTACTTATTGCTGCAAAAACTAACCAGCTTTAATATTAATCACCAAGTTATTGCATGGATTGCTGAATATCTACATGAGAGGCGACAATATGTAGTTGTAAACGGCGAACAGTCTGAAATAACTAGTGTTACGTCAGGGGTACCTCAGGGATCAGTTCTGGGACCATTACTTTTTTATTATATATAAATGACATTAACGAAAACGTACAATCCCATATTAGGCTATTTGCAGACGACTGCATTTTATACCGTCAGATTACCTCTGAAACTGACTGCTCCGTAATCCAAAACGACCTATGTGCAATATACGCGTGGTGCCAGCGATGGGAAATGAAACTGAACCTTAAGAAAACTGTATGCATGAGGTTTTCCAGAAAAAAAAACCAGGTGAATTTGAATACACAATAAACAGCTCTCCGGTAAAAATGGTGCGCGAATACAAATACCTAGGTGTTTTCTTTTGCCCCTCTCTATCATGGAATCGGCATGTGGATTACACTGTAAATAAAGCTTGTCGGAGCTTAGGATTCTTAAAAAGAAACACACGTGCTTTTCCACAGCAAACCCGGGAGGTACTATACAAAGCATACGTGAGATCAGTACTGGAGTACGCATGTTGTGTGTGGGACCCTGCAACATCATCAAATAAAGAAAGATTAGAAAAAGTTCAGTCTATGGCGGCGAGATATGTGCTTAATGCACCTATGTACGACAGACAATTCAGCTGCGACGGAAGCTAAGCTGAAGTTAAAATGGAAGTCTCTGCAGCACCGAAGGGCATCGTTTCGACTGAAGCTATTGCACAGCATATTTTATTCTCATACTCGAATTCCCCGTGACGTATACATAAGCCGGCCTCACTATATTTCAGCCCGCAAAGATCATGAACACAAGATAAGAGAATATAAATGTAATACATCGTCCTTCAGCAACTCTTTTTTTCCGAGAACTATCAGTCAGTGGAATCGACTTCCTCCCACAATTGTAGAAATTTCTTCAACGGATGCGTTCTTTTCTGCAATAAAAATGATTGAATCTTTCGACCGCTAAGCCCTCTAGACTACGTGTGTGCGCTTGGCAGTCGCCATGATCTGTACGGTATCTTGGTTGTAAGCTATGTTGTTTTGTTTTGGTGTTAATTTGCCCTTGTGCTAGACGAATGCTGCACTTTGTTTTGATTATCATGGGATTTTCATCAACTTTTGTGGTTTCTGCATTTTTTTTTTTTCTCTAATACATATGACTTTTCCGACGCAGCTGTGCTCGGTGCAGCTGTGTATGTTTTGTGTTTTGGAAATGTACTTCTTTTCTCTTTTTCTTTTTTTTTTACACAAACTTATGTGAACCTGCAATTTTCATTTTCTTTTTCTGTACCCCCCCCCCCCACTATAATGCCTGTATGGGCGCTGTGGGTACTAATTAAATAAATAAATAACAAAATCCGCTTCTGTACAAAATATAGCGGAGTGTGTTCACAGGAAGAGCTCATAATTTTTCGATATATTATTTGCTCTTTGTGTTAATAAGGCTACCAGTGCAGTACATATACCAGTTAAAGCGAGAACGACAATCATCTCTTGCCTCCTTCCTCGACTCGCCTAGACAGCTTGGTATAAATCTAGTATAAAACCATGTTCTGGTATAAAATCGAGTCCTCCTAGAGATTCAGCTTCACTTGACAATCCCTACTGTCATTTTTGCGTAGAGATATTCACTCTACGCTATTGCTACATAGATCCGTTTGCTGCTGTTGCTGCTTCCGTCGTCGTCGTCTTCGTTGTTGTTGTTGTTGTGGTGGTAGTTGTTGTTTTTGTTGTTGTTGTTGTTCTTGTCGCAATCGTCGTCATCGTGAAGTGTCAGCGCGTCACTGATGACGTCTGGTGGTACCATTATTTTATTTATTTACAATACCCCAAAGTCCCCACTGAAGGGGTTTTACATGAATGTAGAGGAACACCAGTAAGACCTATTTATTACCATAAGTTATCGATGCTCACAGATTTTTTTCTCTGTGGCATAAAGAATAGTGTCCGACCCTTGAGCATGCGCGGCCTCGTTTTCTTTTACTTTAAACTTCATGTGACACAGTATTTGTTTTTACTCCGTAACTAAATATTAACTCGCACGACATGACCAAAATATGAAAGCTTCAGCTTCAGCACGTTCACCTCGAAATGACAGTGGGATTCATCTCCATTACGACTTAGGCATTCGCTCATTTGCCACACCATGGGATTCTCAATACTCTTCGCAAGCACGACAACTCAGAAGAATCTAACTTTTCCTTTCTTATGTTTTCGCAAGGTATGCTTGCATATTTAATTTCTACACGACTCAGTCGCTATAGCACGTCGCTCGCCAAGTTGAGTCCGAAAGGTTTTTTTTTTTACCTTACCTTAATTTTTTTCCGAGAACAATTGTGAACATCCCTCTACTTATCTCCACCTTCGTGTTTGCAATTATGTATCGCAAAGCTCTCCCGTTTTCACCAATAAATAAATTATGAAACTGAGGCCTGTGCGTTCTCCTTCGAGATTTATCTTTCGAAATTCTTACGACAGCAGAGACAGTGCCTTTCCGGAAACTTCAGTCCGGTTCCTCCCGTCACGGTACCCTTTTGCTCGCTATGTAACCCGCAAGCTAGCGAAACGACCACAAGTTTTGCTCTGCAACGAATACACTCTACCATATGGTATGGGAGTGTGGACGCAACCCATCAATATTACCTATCGCTGGATCAAACGTCGAGCATTGGGAGGCCCGGCTGACAAGGTCAAGCCTAGAAGACCAGAGACGTCTGATGAGCAGGGCCAAGCTCTCAGCTCAGGCCCGCGGCATCCTGGACTAACGCTGCCCACCTTAACGACTGTACCGTCGGCTCACTTTACTGAATAAAGTTTATTCATCCTGCTTTCGTTTAGGAGTTGGCTTGCACGTGCTTTTTAAATGCGTGGAATAGATGTTTTGTTATGTTAATAGATAAAATTAAACTCTCAGGCTAACCGATTCTTCATGTGTGAGCATTTATTTCCCAAACTGACCGTTAATGAAGGTGACGTTCATCGAGCATTGTTCTTTCTTGTTAGAAGTTTCATTTCAGTAACCTGAAAAGGAAACAAGACAGTTTAGCTTTACCAGAAACACAAATTGCGGCCGCCGTTCTTGTCGATATAATACAGTGAAAGAATAGGTTTTGTCAAGAAACATGGCATCATTGAAGGGTTTGCGATTTCCACAGTGACGAATCCGGCCAACGTCTAGCTTAGACGTGCTCGAAAGTCTCGCTTTCGAGATGTGTTTCCCACTTTCTGTTATCCTAGACAGCCGTCCTCGAGGCATGAATTTGGGTGTCACCTAGTGCGTTACAAGTGCTTGCGTACTGACATCGCTAAAGGTAGCAGACCGAAAAATTGTTTTATTTTGGGGTTCTAAAAATGCTCCTTACTTTCACCGCCAGCTTTCCACAGCATTCGAGTGTCGCACGACCTGGCATTTCTTGGAAGAAACTAGTAAAAGTTAAAGCATACATAATGGAAATACAAAGCGTTCAAGTGCTGCTGCCCTTGAGTAGAGATGCCAACTGTAGCAATGGGGTTAGTGCACTTGGGATAGTTTGCGCATAAACGTGCAGCTGAAGAATAAGAAACGAATGAAATGTCGGAAACACCATTGAAGAACGAATGAGAGATGCAGGGAAAACGCTCGGATACTTGCACAGTCTTGGCAGCGATAGGCACTCCATAACAAACAATCAAACGATGATGAAAAGGAGTCCATCCGCTTGAGTTTATGTTATATGCAGTACAAATTTTGATGCATTTGCTATGTCATGTACAAGGAGCATACAACAACAAAAAAAGGCAGCAACAAAGGCAGTAAAAGGCAGCCTGTTGGCCTGTTGGCTGAAAGGTATGCAGCACATAAATAAATTCTAAAAGTGTCGGAGCCGCAAAGTTCTCCTTCAGTGAAGACAGAACCGGCCACCTATAGAAACGCAATCCGTTAGAGGAGCGTTAAAATGGAAGAAAAAATAAAGAGTAAAGGCAATTAAGCACTTAAGCTTGTGAGCATTTCAAAAAACAATTGCGCTGCTGCGACAACGGGGATATTTCATGAAACAATGTTCTTATCACGTGATACTAACGCTGCAAAACAAGCTAACACAGCGTCTACGCGTAGTGTGGTACTCACATGTCGGCTCCGGTACCAGTTGTCTTTCGCAGCGCTGATGAGGAGCACAGGTCTTTTTCTGCGGGCAAATATGTACCTCGTTATTGATTGATTGATTGATTGATTGATTGATTGATTGATTGATTGATTGATTGATTGATTGATTGATTGATTGATTGATTGATTGATTGATTGATTGATTGATTGATTGATTGATTGATTGATTGATTGTACAATCACGGCTGAGTGTGGCGTCACGAAGACATTGCATGCACAGCGAATTATTACGAACGGCGCATCAATTGCGTAAGCTAGAGGACATGCCTGTGGCATTTGCTACACTGAAGCGTGCAATAATATTTGCATATATGTCCTCAATCATTTGTTCGCGTTGTGGTAGCTTTCTTGCATGGCACACTTCAATTGTCTGTGTGTTTCCAGAACTATTTCATTTTTTTATAAAACCTAAAGAACGTCATCCTCGAACCGGCTCTATGTAGCCTTTTTAGAAATACCTCCACAAGTGCGCTGGCTGCAGATTCTGTTTTCTGCACGATCACCCAGTAATAATAAGGGTTGTACTTTAACATACGCAGGGCAGCCAAAAAAAAAATCCGACATTTTTCATTGGTGGACTAACTCGGAAAAATTGACATGTAATGCTGAATTCTGAGAGCAGGCAATCTCTCGGCCGCGCTATCAACGGTCCTTCGAAGCAGCGCGAATCCTTGCTGCACAAGCCATGGGCGTGGTGTCGACCCTGTGACGCCAATGCGTCCTTAGCGAAATGAAAAATGCGTCAACCGTCTCAAGGCTAACATCTACAATATTCGGCTTTTTTGCAAGAGTGGTCGTGATTACTTCAGTAGTACTTCAGTACTTCAGTACTACACTATCCTCAGGATCTTCCCAACTATGCAACCACCTCTAATCGCCGTTTCGGGGTCCGATAATTGTCCGTCAGCATATTTAGCGAGAGATATTCAACTCCGTATACCCAATTAACGATTTCGCAACCTACACATGCGCTACATCAGCTAGACACGATTCCCTGTCTGCAGCTACAACCATTCTAGTAACGCTTCTTGCTACGATATTTCGGCCGAACGGAATGTCTACTTACACCACACTTCACGGGTTTCGGTTTTGGGCGATTGGCCGGGTTGCCCGACCTTCCGGGAGGACGCACTTGCGCTTCCGTCAGCATCACTGCGAAAAAGTTTCTCAATGAACTTACACGTAGTACAGAGCCTCAACAAGGTAACATTGTGTGCTTTAACTCGCAAACATACTTTCCAACATGCCTTATGTAAGCCTTACTCTTCCGGAAACATAACTTTCAAAGCAAAATGTGTTCTTTTTAAAAAGATAAAAATGGCATTTAAGCCTTCAGAACCTTCTCTAATTCATGCGTGCAAGTATGGTAAGCTCTGCTCCCATCACTTCACCTGCGCATAATCTACCACGAGGCACGCCCAAGAAAAATTTGATGCTTAACCTGGCTCTTCGCTAAGGAGTTTCGCCTTCTGCAAAGAAAACAGATTGACATATAAGTCTTTTGAACGTTGCCTCATTCTCATATGCAAGTCGGTTTGCTATGACGCCGTCAATTCACGTATACGCATAAGCTTGGGCAAGGCACAGTTAGCAGACGTCTGCTGATTGCAGTTCGTTTCACAAAGCTGTTTCCTTTTCTTCTGCCTTTATTATGTAAGGTTGTTGTCAATCAGGACATGTGGAAATCTCCTGCTTTCCCGGAAACATTGAAGCACATGGGCGCGTGTGGCGTATATTCACTGTTTTAAGAACGTACTGGTCAATTTGATGGGGAACAATATGCCACTAAACCCCAGCAATTATACAGGTTGTCGTCATTTTTTGTATTGCTGCGTATTCTAAGCGTCTAACTCTGCCAGTGCATAAGTTCTGATTGTTGGCTGAAGTATTATTCATCTCAGCAGTAGATGGAACATGCGTTTTAGTTACAGTCATCTTCGGTAATACGTATTAAAAGTGTTTTGTATAGCAAAATACTAATTTTTTCGCTTTTTCCTAATGACAAATTATAATTAAAGCCTTAGAGCCACTTCCACAAAGACAGCCGTAAATGACTTCGACATTGTGGAGCTTACCTTCGGTGCATAGTAGAACGACGACCAGTACGAGCGCAACTTTCTTCATCATGGTGTTGCCGGTGCTTACAGCCGAGTAGTGATCCAAGACTGCGCAGGCGCTTCTGGAGTGGTCTGTACTCGCTCAAGGTGCTTTTATTTCGGCCGCCGGTAGGGGCGCTTTAAGAAATCAAAACAGCGCCTCTGCATTCCTCCAGGCATTTTCCCGAATGTGTGCCAAAAGCATGCTTCTGAAAGATCTACCCGATAATCTTGTGTACGAAAGTACAGGTACGTGCTCGCGCGTCTGTGGTCGGACCAAAATAATTTTGTTGTTGCTCCCACTTGGTGTGGTGCTGCAACCTCACAGAACGAAACATCCTTGACTCATTCACGGGCGAAGCCGAGAACATTTATCAGATTGCACATAAAGAGGAGGAGGTCTTTTCGCTTAACCTGGATGCAGTGTTGCGCCAGGATAGCACGGAACGCTGACGAATCGGCTGCTTTCAAGGCTTACTTCGCTGGTTGGGAGTCGTTAGAGCACGCGGAAAATGCAGTTATATCAATCATTTGCGATGCGAGCAGTTTTTCCTTTATGATACGTCTATAAACGATTGCGCAGCCTTAAGATGCTTGTGGTCAAAGGAAAGGAAAACGGTATTTTCTTGGAGCACAAAGGACAAGAAAATTGTATTTTCTTGGGATTTTCGAAGTCATTATTATTCAGTGAAAATTTTTGTACGGAGAGATGGCGTTAGACCGCCCTATAGATTGTTCATTCTTTGTGAAAAATTGTTTTATTACTTCGCTACGCATTCCTCTCAACACTGCAGTTTTTCCCGTACATTCAGAACATTTGAGCATCCTTATGTATACATATCTTCTACGGGTTTGGTGCCGCGTGATCTGCAAGGAAAAAATCTTGTACATAAAAAATTTGGCAGATCCAACGCCTTGTGGGAATCGGTTTCATGCGAAGCAGGCAGCCAGTAGTTCTATGCTGATTTTTTTTTTTTTTGGCTTTCAGCTGAGCGTTACCAGGTGAATCGACGTATTGTTTGTATGTGGGGTAGCTGTGTGCAGATCCTGGGGTTGCCAAGCCCGCCGACTGCACTGACGTATAAATGGTAACTTATGGTCTGGTCTGACGTAGTATCAGCGCTCGCGTTAGAGCACAGACGTCTGTTTTATCGAGACAAACTGCACGCTGCGGTGCGATGATGCGAATATCATACGTAGCATTCGTTAGCCTATTCCTCCGGGGCGAGCAACGCTTGAATATAGCTTGCTGAATCATAGGAATACAAATGGAACGTTTATTAGACTGCTATCAAAGCGGAGCCAACAACTTGGCTAGGCTATGTAATGCACGTACTATCGTTTGCAGCGTCTACAGTTCGCGTCATATAGGCGTAATTGTCACTCGAACACTTTCACCAGAGCCAACATTACTTTTCGCATCCAGATTTGCAGTGACATGACGCGATTAGCATGAGCAATTGCTCATAGCTCGTTTCAATCCGTCAGTAGTGTACTGCGTGACTGAGCCTCTTTAGTCGCTCGCTACGTTGACCATTTCGAACGCTCCTTCACCTTACTTCATTTACTGCCCGCAGAAAGTGAAGGTTGCCATCTTTTGGTTTGTTCTCAGCTTCGTATTTTCAATTCTGCTTTCTGTGCACACTTTCCCGCATTACTCCATTTCAATATTCTTTAGGAGTTGGCTTGCAGGGATCTCATTATGCTAAGGGGTAAAATTAAACACGCAGGTCAACCAGTTCTTTTCGAACGATTGTTTATTTCACGATATAGTGATTTATCAAGCTGACTTTCATTCAACGGGTGCTTTCTTGCTGGAAACTTTATTTCAGTAACCTGTAAATAGAAAGAAACCACAGTTCATCTTCACCAAGGGTACAAGTTACGCACATGCTCGTTGTGACACAATTCAAATGAACGATATGGGAGTGTCAAAAACACGGCCTCTGTGACGTGTTTTCGGCTTCCGCATTCAATTTCAGCGCGAGCGGCCTGTAAAAGCGTAGCTTTCGAGATCTGTGTCTGACTTTTCGTGAGGGCGATGCCTCAGGCAAAACTTCGATGCCACCACATTTTACGCCAGAGATACTAGTGTGCGAACTTCATTAAACGTATAGAGGATTGGCAGGTGGCTTTATTTTGGGATATTAGAAATAACGTCAACTTTCACCACCGGCTTTTCGCAACATTTGACGGTCGCAAGATGATGCACGAAAAGAAATAAGCTAGAAAATTTCAAACACGCGGAAAGACAACATGCGTGGGACGTTTAAGCGTGATTGCGTCGCAAACCGGCTACTGGTACCGGGTTAACCTCCCTGCCTTTTCTTCTCATTTCCCTCTCTCTCTTCCCTTTGACGAGATGCTAAATGTAGCATAAGCGTTAGTGCGCTCGGCATGCGTGTTTTGCAGCTGAAGAAAAACAAACGAAGGAAATGTTGGAACCAGAGCAAAAATAGTGATCTCAGATTAATACATTTGACTCTCATCGCACAAATGTACACCTAATGACAAGCCATCAACAAAACGCCAGAAGATGCATATATAGAAGACCAATAAATAGAGAAATTTGTGTTTCCTAAACAAACATTTTTGTCTAGGGCGTTCTATTTCCTGTTCGCTCGTGGTTTTGTTAAGCTTGAGTGCCAGCACTATACTAGATATATCGAAAGTTTCAAAGTGAGCATTTTATCCTGAAGTAGCTATTCCGTTTTATGCTGCTACTACCTGTCGCTTTGAGCCGGTAAAGTTCTTCAAGGTATCATCGGACAGCCCTTCAGAAGCAGCCTTGTTCAAATATCTGAAGTGGTGGCAGGGTAGGCAATTGCGGACTGAAAAATTCATTATAATCTATCCACGTCATTGAAATAGCGAGGGTCTCTGTCAGTGAGTTCCAATAGAGTAAGGAATAAGTGAAATTTAAGACGTACTTGAGCACTGTGAAGAAAATTAGGAGCCGATTTGCTTGAATCTATGACAAAAGCCGTAAAAACCGTTGACGCATCACTTGCTATATTATGCACAAGAGGTGCATAATACAAAAGAAGAAAAAGAAGAAGAAACGCTTCAAACTGTGGCACAAAAGGCTGCTGGAGGTACACCACAAAAACAAATACCAAATGAGTGAATGCCCGCCAGTTGTTCAATAAAGACAGAACCGAGCGCCTAGTTTCTTTTTTTTTCCTACGCTACACGACTCGCAAGCAACGGCAATCTTAATCTCCATATGTGCTTCCATGTGTAAGAAATTTTGATATAGCATGTGAGCGCATACTTCCTTTTAATCCAGTGTCCTCATGAGTTTTTCCTGATGTACTTTTCAATTTACTTTCTTATGTATTTTAGTACTTGTGTAGGTACGATTAATGTATTGTTGTACGTGTACCTACGTGTGCTGCTTAATACTTATGAATAGCAAGTAGTTGTATTATATATACAAGTAA